>NW_004797569.1:690540-706197 GCF_000002075.1 Aplysia californica | reverse complement strand
AGAGAGAGAGAGAGAGAGAGAGAGAGAGAGAGAGAGAGAAAGAGAGGGTAATCACTATACTAAAATCTTGGTGATGATGATCTACAATGATGATGACGATGATGTTGACAATAAGGATAACACTTTATTCTATTTTGCAATTGCATTATTTTGTGGCGTCCAGTACTCACCAGTTGGAAACATAATGCTTACGGTGTCAACGTCTAAGCTTTTAATAAGGACAACAGTAGAAGTCAGCAACAACAACAACAACAACAACAACAACAACAACAGCAACAACAGCAACAACAACAACAAAAAACTGGGTCAGTTTCTCGCTTGCAGCTACGCGTCGACCTATTTAGTCCGACACAATCTGGAATACTCCCAACTGTCCGACCTGGTATGACATGACTTATGTACCCTCCTGAAAAAAGAGCCTGCTATGAGCTTGTGGCCTACGAAAGAACCAGAGCCCCTCATAATTATAAATTGAACTGATCGAAATGTTCAAATAATATAGGCTACGTTATATTATTACCTACAATGTGTTCCATTTAATACCTTAATACCATTATCTCCATAACTCCATAAAGTCTTATCAGTCTTATGGTATTTCCCATAGCTGTTCCAGACCATACACCTTGTAAATAGTGCCAAGGGGCGTCCGTCGTTCCCATTGGATGGACATTTACATAATGAAAGCTTGCCACACATGTGCGTATGACAAGTCATATTTAAGCCCGGTAACTTGTTTACTGGATCTCACCCAAGAAAAATTGACATTTACGAACCAGATCTGGAAGCCCGAACTATTATCTATGCAAAGTTGTCCCTTTGGGGAGTTTGACGAAGATCCCAATTGTTTGGTCAGTGTCCTGGCGAGTACGCTTCTTCAAGGCCTCTCTCACGCACATACTACGTAGCTCTATTTGTTTTGTAAGAATAAGCTTTACGTTGTTTTTAACATAGTTCTAAGGAATGTGGGATGAGGAGGCTAAGAGCTTACAAAAATCACTTTGTTTTTCTGGTTCACTCCGAGCGTGTTATCCCCATGGAGTTGATTTATAAATAAAACGAGGCTGACGTCTATCCTCATTGCACAACACCTACTTGTTTAGCATGGTTCTACCAGTGTGTCCGTCTGTTTACCTGCAGTCTGTATGCTGCCTGTTTCTATGTATATCTAAATGTCTACTGTAGATTCAGTCTTTGAGCTATTTGTTTTTTAGTTGTTGTTTTGTTTTTTGTAAGTGTTTTACGGTGCTGGCAACTGCATAAGGTCATATGAGCTCTCGGGACTCGTTCAACATTTTTGTTGTTAAGAAATTTTGAATTTTGCCCTTGTGGCGGCCGAAGCCTACTCTTATCGATTTTGGATTACCAAGTGATCTTTAACGCTCGCAACTTGCACTTGGTACCTCCGAGATTTTTCGCCTTTGTCGGAGGAGGCTAGGAGTAGATTTTCCAACCGGATTCGAACACACGACCTATTGAATGAGAGGCAAACACCTTAACCTCGAGACCACGAGAGCCCCAAGCTATCTATCTATTTGTCTATCTACTACTGTATATTCAGCCTGTAAGCCATTTGTTTATATTATGTCTGCCTACACACCAATACAAAAGTCTCTGTTGATCTACTGTGCTTTAATATTTGCACTGGCATCGGATGGACTTTTATTATTTAATTGTTATTCACTAATATGTTTTGTCTTTATAGCCCCCATGCTAGACATTTCAACTTTTTTTTTTTCCCTTTTGCTTGGGGCGGCGTTGGGGGGAAACTGGAGTGCCGTAAAACACTTACTAAGACTAAACTAAAACTCATGTACGCAGACATAGGTATCGCGACCTGCCACCCTGTGTTGTTGGTATTCATTCCCGTAATGAGTCTTGAGGCGTTTTATGATGTTGTTGGTGCCGTTCTCCTGGTGCCCATTATGTCACTGTATAACGAGGTGCGGATATGGCAGGGTCGTGTAGGGACAAAGTGTTTACGGGGGAGACTTTGAACAATAGCCAGAAAGAAAAAAAGAGTGTGCTCCTGTACGCTGACAAAACACCTTTGTCTTCTTCACAGCAGTTTCGAGAAATCAACGATCTTCCGCTTTTTAAAAATAATTAACTTTTCTTCACAGCACATCGACGGTTGATCTCGCACCCTGAAGAGAATGTCATCCTCTATACTCAACAGAAATTATAAGAAAACTGAAAAAAGTGGATTTCTCGAAACTTGCTGTGAAGAAGAAAATGGCGTTTTGTCAGCGCACAACAGTGTGTGCGTTGTCACCTTCTTGACTCTATACTATTGTTGTTTTTGGCTTATTAAAATCTAATTTCTCAATTATAGTGCGGTCAAAAAGTCGTGGTACAACGTATCCTGAAATATCTCTTTAACGGGTGAATCAATGTTATCCATACTTTGGACAGCAGTTTCTGTAGATTTGTCTTAACTAATTCATATTTTCCTGAACAACTGGGGCTAGATTAGAAAATCTTTTCTTCATAAATTTATATAAAATACTCGGCATCTCTATCTCACGTAAAATGGTACACGTATTGTTGACAGCACTTCCCGCTTCTCACACTCATTTTGATTACGCATATGGCCTACGTCACAGTTCATTAATGACAATTTTTACTTGCAAAGCTTGTTACGAGAAATTATTGTTACAAGTGAACACCTTTTTTGTCCTAATGGCTCCCAAAACATGCGTTCAATAAGCATAATGTCCCGATTAGAAAAACCTGATGGACTTGCTATTAAAATCAATATTTCCCCAGCTGTAAACATTTAAAAATCTGTAGAAACCACCCACTTGGATTTTTTATGAGTATTTATTCAGAAATTTTCTAGAATACAGCTTGCAGGTGTTTGCAAAAATGTTGGTCTGTTGAGACAAATTGATACTCTGTGCCAAAATTGGAGAACCGATGTTGGATAGTTCAGGTGAGATTTGAAAATAAGTCGCACCACGAATTTTTGACCGCACTATTATATGTGAGGCAGCGTAGTGGAATCAGGCTCTCGTCAAAATACTCAAAGTGAAGAAACTTGCATTTTTCCGCAGATTTGTGATTTTTTATTAAATTTTTGTTTTTTGGCTCAACGCCTTTCATGCTCATTAAAGAACTCATTTCTATGTGGATTTTTCTGAAAAACATTGATTAAAGGCACAAAAAAGTAAATTTTTAGTTACCACGGACTCTTAAGCTAAGGAAATAACTAATCTTTGGCGGCCATTTTCTCACTAATTCTATCTCTGAAAACAGGTGACCCCAGCTCCTTCAATTGCAAATATCTCGACTTATATTCAAGATAAATGGATATTTTTAAAATCCAAATAAAGACAAGTGAAAAAGCTTTAAGATGATACCAATAACTCTACATGCCCAAAAATTGACGAGAGCCTGATTCCACCACGCTGCCTCACATATAGTATATCCCTTACTTCTTCGCTCGTTCCTGTACCACTATAATTGTTTTTGCCAAGCCCGTTCTGTTAAGATTGGTTTATAGTACATGTATACAAAAATATTGTTGACTCACGGTTTCTTATCCTTTTACCAATCAGCTTAGTTATTGTTGCTTATGTTGTTAGTAAACATGAATTTGTCATCTTAAGCTTGTTGTGCACTGTTCATAGCTGTAGAATAATGGAGAATAGTGTTTAGATTTTTTTTTTCATTTACGTTAACTTTAAGAAGGCTGTGGTTTGCTATGGTTAAAAGCAGCTTAGATCTCCCACTAATGAATCCACTATAGCTCACCCCACACTCCACCCCCACCCTTACCTCCTCCCACACCTCCACCCCCACTCCACCTCCACCCAACACCATCCCTCAACGCCACCCCTACCCCTACCCCCACCTCCCTACCCCCACTATCCCATTTTTCGTGACGGAGATTTGTAGTGTTTTGTACAAATGTATCAAGAAAGTTTTTGAAAAACAATCTAGCCTCAGTTGTTATGGGAAAATATGCTTAATTACGCAAAGACAATTTGATACAAATTGCTGTGCAAGGTATGAGCTACATTGATTCTCCCGTTAAAGAGATATTTTAAGATAAGTTGCGCCACGAATTTTTGACCAGACGAAAGTTTAAAATTACTCCTTTTTCGGTAGGGAAAGAAAACCCCAACTGCTTTTAGTTTACGTCATTTTCTTTTTCGTTCCCGACATGATCCTGAGCAGGAGGAAATGAGACCATGGTGAGCCATTAGCAAAGCAGATGAAACCAGTCCAAGTTCTTCTTGGTTTACGAGAGTGTTGACAGTTTGTTAGGGAGGACGTGATCAGGGAGATATCTAACAAAGCTCAAGTCACCAACCTCACGGGCTTGTACCCAGAACACGGAAGATGGAGATAAAAGAAGATAGGAAGACTGAGAGAAAGAGAGAATGTCGTATAACTAACCTGTGTGTTTGGGTGTGTGTGTTTGGGTGTGTGTGTGTGTGTGTGTGTGTGTGTGTGTGTGTGTGTGTGTGTGTGTGTGTGTGTGTTTGTATCATTATATACATATACACGCCTCACGCAATCATGTGTACACACATACGCACACACACAGACACACATACATACATTCACACAAACGCACACTCACATGACAAAACATTATTTATGTATAAAAATAGTAACAATGTTTAAAAAAAAAAAATTCTGTTAGTTCTTTTTTGCTCAGAAGATATCCGTTTCCCCATTGCAGCAAAAGTGCAACACTGGAACATTGCAATGCCCCTTGAAAGGGTAAACAATGAACAGGCCGAAAAGATACGGCCATAAAAAGATCTCCAAAATAACAGCCAGTTTAACATCTGTTTCATTCCCACATCTGTTTCATCCCAACTTGGCACAGAAAACACTTGCAAAAAGATACTTGGCGGGAAATCAAAGAAACAGGCCAGGTATTTTTAGTTAACGGTTACGTGTCTGTTGTCCATTTTAAGCTATTGCCAGTTAGGTAGCCCTGGCAATAAAGGGTGACAATTAAACGGACTTCCGGGGAAATCAATTATGGCGCGCAGAGACCTGGAAACGGAATACGGTAACATGGGAACGTAAGAATACGGGTAATGGAAGGTGACTGTCCGATGTAAAGAGCGAAGACTGACTCATACATTGAGGGAGGGAGAGGGGGAGGAGGGATAGATAGATAGATAGATAGATAGATAGATAGATAGATAGATAGATAGATAGATAGAAGGGGGGAGAGAGAGCAGAAAGAGAGAGAGAGAGAGAGACGGACAGACAGAAAGAGAGAGAGACAGAGAGAGAGGGAAAGAGAGAGAGAGAGAGAGAGAGAGAGAGAGAGAGAGAGAGAGGGAGAGAGAGAGAAGAATACCTTTTGGTGTGCACTCCAGAGCGCTCTCCAGAAAGGATACATGGCCAGAAAGGATACATGGCCAGCAAGGTAAAACGCAATGACTCCAGACGCACGCACTCAAAGCTTTAAGCAGCTGTGAGCCGCGGTTCACCACAACGCACTCTAGCTCACCAACTTCGTGTGAGCGAGGGGAGGTGGGTACAAATGAGAGGGGGAGGGTAGGGAGAGGGGGACTGTGTGGAGGGACGATCGTAGCGGAATGATGCGGAAACCATAACAGAGAATCACAGAGACCCATGGGCGGGCATTCTCGTACTTGCTGGAAACGAGATTCCAGTCCAGAGAACTTTTTACTATAGCAAGGATGTGATTTGTTGAGGATAATGTTTGTATCCACCAAGCCAGGATTATGAAACAATGTGATCTGGATTACGTAAAACATTTTCTGAAAGTGGTTTGTTTGCAGATTGGTGAATTTTTATGTCTTTTTTATTGACTTCGGGTGAGATTTCTTAGTGTTTCTGATTTGAAAATAATTTTATTAATTTTAATCACCGTTTTAGTCGAAGAAAATTTTTAAAGATTACTTAGGTGTGAGCTTATTTATTTTTAATTAATCTTTTTAAAAACTTCGTTGGTTGAAATCAATGTGGGTACTGCATGTATTTATTATATATGTTGTGGCATATTCTATTAAACAGAACGATTTTTCCAGTTGCTGTTTTGTGATAGTCATTCGTAATTGCCATTGACTATGTTTAATGTCGTTTTCAACATGGTCAAGTTATTTAAGTGGCGGGACCTCAAAATGTAACGTCCATCTCGGATAAAACGGAGCCAAATTGGGTGGAGAGTCTTTAACCCCCCCCTCCCCCCCCCCCAAAAAAAAAGCCAAACCCAAGCACAAATTGCCGTGTTGAGGATCAGCCCCCTCATCTGGGCTTTCTGCATCCTCTCTATCGCTTCTCCTTTGCTTCTTTTTGATGTCTTTCGGCCATACCCATTGTCTTCGTGTGGTAAGATCTAACACTTAGCATCCTTGGATATGGGCAAAACATCTCGGAGGTCCCGTGTGCAAGCGGCAGGGGTAGGCTTCGGTTGCCCCCCGTCAAACTTCAATATAAAATAAATTCCTACCAAAATGAAAATGGTTAATATGTCCCGCGCGCTCATATGGCCGTTTGCAGTTGCAAGAGCGGTAAAATACTTACCAAAAGAACCAACAACATTAAAAGGGACCAGAACCAGAGCCATCCGCTCCATAGTCCAGCCTGATATACTGAGCTAAGCTGACAGTGTGCCGGGGTTGTCATAAACTGTAATTCCCAGAATTTGCACATTTTTCGCTAATGCATTTGGGGGCTTATTCTTCTTTTCCGGAATAGTTCAAAGGAATATGATTGTAAATAATTTGTAGTATTGCCTTAAAAAGTCTGAGCATTTAAACACTAGCATTTTGGGCAACAAATCAGTGATAAAAAAACAACAAAAAACCTACTATTATTTCGTTCTCTTATTGCTTTTTCGGTTATAGTAGTTGTTATTGCTTTTGTTGTCTTTGCTTAAGTTGGTGAAGAAGTGTTGCTGTTGTCGCTGTTGTTGCCCTTGTTGTTACAGTTGCTGTTGCTGTTGTTGTTTTTGTTGCTGTTGTTGTTTTTGTTTTTGTTTTTGTGGTTGTTGTTGTTGCTGTTTTATTTTGGTTGTTGCTGCTATTGTTGTTGTTATTGTTATTGATGCTGCTGCTGAATTGATGTTTTTGTTCCTGTTGTTGTTGTTGTTGTTGTTGTTGTTGTTGTTGTTGTTGTTGTTGTTCCTATTCATGTTCCTGCTGTTGTTGTTTTTTGCTGTCGTTGTTGCTGTTGTTGTTGTTGTTGTTGTTGTTGTTAATGTTGTTGTTGTTGTTGTTGTTGTTGTTGTTGTTGTCGTTGTTGCTGTTGTTGTTGTTGTTGTTGTTGTTGTTGTTAATGTTGTTGTTGTTGTTGTTGTTGTTGTTATATGAGTGATGATATCAACATCGATAAAACAAGACTACGAACAAGTCCCCATTCGCTCGCGCTGGAATCCACAACGGTCGAGATAAATTCTTATGTCACCTGACGCGTGTCTGGGCCCTGCGAGGGTTAATCAGCTTTGTATACAAAGCGCATCTGTGTTGTTGAGGAACGGATCTTGTCAGTTTTGTTAGTGTTTGAACGCTTAATCTGCTACTGGCAATGTATGCTTCCAGGAAGCCTAGAGTCTGTTAGAATTATCTTGGGTCTGCTGGGATAATGACAATTGAAAAATGTACATAGTATGCTGCTGAGCATGTATATGCGCTATATAAATGTGAGGTAGCGTGGTGGAATCAGGCTCTCGACAATTTTTGAGCATGTAGAGTTATTGATATAATCTTATAGCTTGTTCACTTGTCTTTATTTGGATGAATAAAATATCCATTTATCTTGAATACAAGTCGAGATATTTGTGAATGAAGGAGGTGGGGATCACCTGTTTTCAGAGGTAAAATTAGTGAGAAAATGGTTGCCAAAGATTAGTTATTTCCTTAGCTTAAGAGTCCGTGGTAACTAAAAATGTATATTTTTTGTGCCTTTAATCCACGTTTTTCAGAAAAATCTACAGAAATAATAATATGCGTTCTTTAATGGACATGAACGAAGTTGAGCCAAAAAAGAAAAAATTGATAAAAATTCACAAACCTGCGAAAAAAAATGCAAGTTTCTTCACTTTGGTTATTTTGACGAGAGCCTGATTCCACCACGCTGCCTCACAAATGCAATAATTGTCATTATTATTAATGAGGGTACAACAATCATTCAAACAAAAACAAAAAGACAAAACAACAACAAAAAAGTTAAAATAAAGGTAACAACTCCATCCCCCCCCACCCTTTCCCCTTCGAAAAAAGAGGGAAAACGAAAAAAAATCAACAAAATAAGCCGGAGACATGATTCAGACCAAACCAAATAACAAAGCTATGCATTCCGTTTCTATTGTGTTTGTTTTCTGTGTGCGTAAACGCGTAGTGTAAGAATTTACCAGAAATTAAGTGACTAGATTTCACTGTTTGTTCGAAAAAGATGTTTTCGTGCTTGGTTATTACTTTTTCATGCCACAGTTGTAGCATTTCAAACGATGCAAAGTTCACAGAAACAATCCTGAAACGAACAAGTAAACGAATCAAAACAAGAAATAACCACGGACTACTCGTTACAAAATACAGTTGAACCTGCCCTGAGGACCACCTCTATAAGACGGCCACCTGTGCAAACGGCCACTTTCCATTTCCCCCCTTGCGTTTTTTCTATAAAATTTAACTGTGTAAAACGGGCACCCGTCCAACGCGGCCGCGTCCGCGGCCACCATACTTTAACACACAACCCCTATCACGCTGAGCAATAACACCTGTCTTAGACGGCCACCTTAGTGACTCCATTACGTTTTGTCATAAATTGTGCATTGACCCCTGGTGTTGTGAGCTAGCCGTCATAATTCAATCACCTGTCGTTGTTGTTAGGTAGTCCCTCCAACCGATCTTGTCGCGTAGGCCCCTCCCACTGTTGACCAATAGGTACCAATTTTCAGCTGCAGTTGAGGTAAGCGTGTGATCCCTCATAACCCGTAAGCCCCGCCCAGAACTCATACACAAATCGTAAGTGAAATCAGTGGTCACTGTTTACCCAATCTGTAACAAAGTAACAATGGACGTCAACATGGACTTGTGACAGATGCGTCGCTCGTTCTCCGAGTGGTGGCAACCCATGTGTCAGTTCTAACATGGCACTTGGTCTTCCTCGTCTTATACATTTCGTATTATTGTCACTCTGGGGCAAAATCAGCAACAAAATAAAGATAACAAACACAAATCAAACCAACAACACAAGCAACAACAATGCGGCTACTTTCGATTGGGACTTCAGATGGGAATGGTTTGTTTTCTTCATCTTGATCAGTCCTGCCTAAGACTGCCACATGTGGCCACTTTTCTCCTTGGCAATATGTGACCGTCTTACACAGGTAGATAGATATCCAAGTTAAACAAAATATTGTTATCTATATCTACATCATATTTAGATAAACAATCCTTTCACGAAATGGTCTAGGTCTGTAACTTTGCAGTTTAATTAAGACTTGCGACCTCTGGCTTTAACGTCCATCTCCTGTAGAAACGGGTCGGGAAAATCCTGCAGGGCTAAGTGCTTATCCCAAGGACGCAACATCGGACTGACCGAGCCGAGTCTCGTAAACCCGAACCCGTAATCTCACGATTCCGAGTCTGGTAGCCTCTGTCCCCACCCTAGGCTAGTGTAAATAATCTATGATAATTATATTACAATTCGTATTATGAAGGGAAAAAAATGAGTCGAAAACCAAATATTCTATTCTTGAGTTCCCCCCCCCCCACCTCCCCCACCCAACCCAAATAGAAAAAAAAATGAATGAATGAACTGTATGAATGAAGACGAGGGAGTGCATCGGGTGAACAACCAATGAGAAGAACAAGGCTAAATAATGACGCCGAACTGAGAATAGACTCACGAGATTGTCTCCCTTGTTCTCTGTCCAAAAAGATGGATAAGGGGACACGACTCGAGGTGCCAAATTAGCTGGCAGACGTGAACGATCGCCCGAGTTGACGCATCTGAGAGGCTGGTCATTCCAGTGCCTTTACGCGTGATTTATCGGGTCCTTTCTCGACACCGAGGCCACACAATGTTTGAGCATTGCTCTCTATACATGTACTTTTATTTTAACTTTTTCATCCTCTGTTGTCGCTAGACGTCGAGGGGAGATGCAATTGTCTGTGGTAGGCCAGCTCTGCAGCTCTTTCAATTGGGATATCTATCTATCTATCTATCTATCTATCTATCTATCTATCTATCTATCTATCTATCTATCTATCTATCTATCTATCTATCTATCTATCTATCCGTCTGTCCTTCCTTCCAATTCTTGTCTGTCTGTCTGTCTGTCTGTCTGTCTGTCTGTCTGTCTGTCTGTCTGTCTGTCTGTCTGTCTGTCTGTCTGTCTGTCTGTCTGTCTGTCTGTGTCGCTCTGTTTCTCCAGTCAAGGAAGGTCTGTTTGGTTGTTCATCTTCCGAAATGTTTGTTGTATGCTCTTTCTGTCTGCCTACAAAGATCAACGGAAACGTTACTGGAACATCCTAACCGGACTCAGCTACCTGTGAATGCCTGGAAGTTTCCCCATTCCTGTCTCACGGTGCAAAAATCAATCATCGTCTAGGCTGGAAAATCTAACCATTTGCCATCTGGTTTGGTGGCTAGTCGGACATCTTCACGGAGATCAAAGAGTTTAGCGGACCTCAAGAATCCATTCTGTCAGTCGAGGCGTTAATAAAACCGTCAACAGAAAATCATCGTACCCAAACTAATGTAAAATATGTGTATGTGGCTTTTTTTAATTTTCATGCAATATTTAGCAGATGCTTCCGGATAACATGAAACAAGAAAAGAAAAAACTACAAAAAAGAATTAATCAATAAAAATTTAAAACTAAAAAGGCGACACAAAAAACAAACGAAAAAAACCCACGTACAGTGTGTAGCCGAATAATAAATATACTGAAAATCATAGAGTTTACACAACACACAGAATCTTTGAAAGTACACCATCAGCCTTAGAAAAAGAAGAGGGACCACATTACTCCCATGTTAAGAACGTTGCATTGGCTTCCCGTGTCAGCTAGAATGTCATATACAATTGCAATATTATGTCATAAATGTGTCAATAACAAAGCTCCCTCATATCTTTGTGATCTCATCCAGATTCATGTTCCATCTAGATCACTAAGATCAGGCGACCAGTATCTTGTACGAGTTCCTAGAAAAGGCGGTAAAAAATTAGCCGAAAGATCGTTCGCCCACCTTGCTCCGTCAGTTTGGAACTCTCTTCCCCAACCCTTGAGACATACAACATCTGAGTCTAAATTTAAAAAATCTTTAAAGACACATTTAATGACATCCTTTTTAAGTCAGTAGATCCATGTTCAATACAATGTTTTGTAAATGTCTATGTACCCATTTATGTATTTTGTGAATTGCAGTGTATATATTATTTTATTCTCATTTCGTGACGATGTGTAATCGTGTGCGTGTGATAAGGAAGTAGATGTGTGTGTGTGTGTGTGTGTGTACGTGTGTGTACGTGTGTGTGTGTGTGTGTGTGTGTGTGTGTGTGTGTGTGTGTGTGTGTGTGTGTGTGTGTGTGTGTGTGTGTGTGTGTGTGTGTTTGGCATACATGTGTGCGTGTTATGTGTTCGTGAGTGTGTATGCGTGTGTTTGTGTGTGTGTATATGTACAGTCAAACCTGGGTAAGACAGGTGGCCGTCTTAGGCAAGACTGATCATGATGAAGAAAACAAACCCAATTCGCAATCCAAAGTAGCTGAAGAAAACAAACCCAATTCGCAATCCAAAGTAGCTGTATTATTGTTGTTTTTGTTGTTTTTGGATTGTATTTTGTTTGTTATCTTTATTTTGTTGCTGATTTTGTGCAAGGGTGACAATAAAACGAAACGTGTCAGACAAGGAGGACCGAGTGCTATGGTAAAACAAACATATGGGTCGCCACCACTCGAAGAACGAGCAACGCTTCTGTCACAATTAGTCCATGTTGACGTCCATTGTTACTTTGTTACAGACTGGGTAAACAGTGACCACTCATCTCAATTATGATTTGTGTATGAGTTCTGGGCAGGGCTTATGGGTTATGAGGGATCACACGCTTCCCTCACCAGCAGCTAGAAGGTAGGCTAGCTATTGGTCAACAGTAGGAGGGGCCTACGCAATATGATCGGTTGGAGGGACTTACTAACAACAACGACAGGTGATTAGATTAAGCCAGGGGTCAATGCACATTTAATGACAAAACGTAATGGAGCCACTAAGGTGGCCGTCTAAGACAGGTGTTATTGCTTAGTGTGATAGGGGTTGTGTGTTAAAATATGGTGGCCGCGGCCGCGTTGAACAGGTGCCCGTTTTACACAGTTAAATTATATAGAAAAAACGCAAGGGGGGAAATGGAAAGTGGCCGTTTGCACAGGTGGCCGTCTTATAGAGGTGGCCGTCAGGGCAAGTTCGACTGTATATGTGTGTGTGTTTGTGTGTATATGAGTGTGTGTGTGTGTGTGTGAGTGTGTGTGTGTGTCGCGTGCATGAATATTTTTCTTATATGCATTTATGTAAAGCGCCTAGAGCTGTGTTTACACGGGAGTGGGCGCTATAGAAATGATCTTCATTATTATTATTATTATTATTATTATTATTATTATTATTATTATTATTATTATCAGCACTATGACTGTATTCTTAAGCCTTAAAAAGGAATAGCCTTTTTTGTCCCTTGCATTGTCTTAGGCCTAAAGTTAACGTAATATTATAGTTAGTTAAACAAGAATAATAAAATTTGAGTTTAATTCATTTGTAGCTTCGGCTTGTTGTTTTTTTTGTGGTTTTTTTTAGCTTTCTTTCTTTCTTTCTTTTTTTGGGAGGGGGTAGATACTTTTTGTTTTTGTTTTTTTGTTTTGTTTTTTGACAAGCGTTTATGTTCGGCTTGTACAAATATTCTTTATCGAATCATTTCTTTGTATTGAACAGATGATTCTGGAGTGTTTTTATTTGGATTTGGCGAAAGGAACATTAGCATCTCCATGTTTTAATGTTGAGAAAAGTGAGCCATCAGAAAGCCGAACAGTCGAACCTGCTGTAACGATCACTTGTAAAAGGCAATCCCCTGCAGAAACGACCACTTCCCTCTTTGTGTATTTTTTCATATTACAATGATACAAAGAGGATCACCTGTCTAAGACAACCAGTTTTCTACTGGAATGCTGACTGTCGTCTGGGACAGGTTTCATTGTAAACTGACGTTTTCTACGAATAACCTACCAGTAGCACACTCAAACGACGCGCAGATGAAAATAATAATATTGAGATATTACCTTTTTTTTTGTAGTTGCTTTAATTATGAAGAAGAAACTTTTTAAAAATCACCTTGAGCTTTTGATAAGATGAGATGTATGTGACCCTTCTCGGTGAGCAAGATTTTAATTAGATTACGGTATGCATGTGTTTTATTTTCCCGCAGTGCAAGCTGAAGGAAACATTGGAGGAAGGGCAAAGTTAGACAAGGCAACACGTTACATTTCTTTTTCGGCCTGGGTTGAATATATATTTTTTTTCAATGAATGATTTTTCTACATCCTCATAGGCGCAATTTTGATAATTTCGGAAGCGGACTTCAACTATGACTGTCAGAAGGCCTTAGGAGTACGGCGTGTTCGCCTTTGGTTCAAAAGGTCTGAGTTTCGAAACCTGAAGGCGATGGAAAATTTTCTTCTCTAAAATTATCTTCTTCCACCTCTTTCCCTGCTCAATATCCATATTCTGTCGTCTCCTTTCGACTCCACTCTCTGCCCCCCCCCCCCCGCCCTTTTGCCCCCTCCTCAAGGCTCATGACTCTTTCTGCAGCCTTTCAACTGCTACTCCATGGCTGCTTCTTACTGCTGTTTTTAAGCCACACCCTTGATCTTAAGGTAGGTAGGACCTAACACCTAACGTTCTCGGATATAAGGGTGTAAAAAATTACATGGGTCCCGAGTGCAAGTTATGCAGGTTAAAGACCTCTAGTTCTAAAATCGACACGACTAGGCTTCGGCTGCTGCCTGGCATATTTCGAAATTAATTCCTACCAAAATGAAAATGCTTAAAATGTTCCGCGCGCTCATATGATCTTTTGCAGTATCACGGGCCGTAAAACACCAGCACATACAAAAAGAGTCCAAAAAGGTCTGAGAATGGTTCCAAATCTCAGCAGAAAGACCGAGATGCTCCATAAAAATTCTCCCTTCTCGGTAATCGAATTCGGGTTTCCTGCGTGCGACAGCGAAGAGCTACACCACGACTTTGGTTTAAAGTATTGTAGAATTATATTTTGTGAAACATTTCGCTTAGTTGCGTGCATTGTGCATCGTTGTATGTGTATCAGTGTGCTTGAAAGCAGTGAGAGCAGTTGTGTGTTGACGCTGAATCTTTGTACGGTGATGTTCTGGTATAATCGCCCAAAATTTCTCTAGAAAATCAATGAAATTGGTCTTATCTTATCTTATTTTCCCCCGAAAAGATAAATGAACTGTCTGAGAGTAGATTCAACTTCCAATATTAATTATATGAACAATTTATTCAATAAATACGTGCGTGTTGTCACTCATTAAAAAACTAAAACAGGTTAAAGATAAAAACAGGTGGGAAAACACTCATAAAGAAAACAATGTACCCAGAAAGTTATCATGGGGTCTAAAATTTACACAGATAGCAAAGAAAGTCTGGAAGCAGACATTCGTTTATTGTCGAAACAGGATGGGCTGCATTAACGGAAAAATCCCAGTAAAGTTCCATTTAAACATCGTGAACATCGCCCACACCAGCACATACCCGCATACCAGACTCAGCACAGCCATAGGCCTTCTATCTTCCTCTCCGGAGACGAAACAAAGATTTAAAACAAGACACCCTCTTATCTTTATTGTGGAAGGTGCACGGTCCTTTTTTTCTCTGTCTTTATTGCTGTTTCATGCAACCAGACTCGCGTCTACCGCGGTAAATTTCACCAAATTCATGACACTACAACGTCAGAGAGGGTTTTGTTTTTTTCTTCCTTACGATATCAGAGCGTCGTTGATGTGGTCAGCTTCTCTTTCTTTAAAAAAAATTAAAAAATGAATGCATCTTTCATTCGATTGTGTTGCGGGTAACTCGGGACTATTATATCGCAGTGACTAAAACTCAACAGCCTCTACCATACATTTTGAAACCACTTATGTTATTTAGAGGCATGTAATGCATCTTTTCTTTCTATGGTAAAGACGATAAAATAAAATATATTGAAGGTGCTTACTTCCTCTTTAACCCCTGCCCCCCCCCCTATCCGACCATCCTTCCCGAAAAAAAAATAATTAAAAAAGAAATCAGTCTATTTTACCTTTCGTCTTACCCCACCTGACATGTGATAACCCTCCCCCACCCCAATCCCCACCCCAATCCCCCATTCTCGGTGCAGTGTGCAACGATTCTTTATTTTCTCCGACAGTTTTACTTTCGGTGCAAACAGGTTTCTCCCCAGTTCCTCACCCCTCACCTTCCTCCCCACGAAGAATCTGGTGCGACATCAAATTGAAACGTACCGGGTCTTGCAACCTGCGTTATCAACAACGCGGCCAATTCGTTGCGAGAGGATCTGTTTTGTGCGTCTGAGCTGTTTTGGGAATGACAGGAGTGAATATTGAGACGTGTTTATATGTAGGGGGAGGTGTGTGTGTGTGTGTGTGTGTGTG
>NW_004797569.1:686409-688113 GCF_000002075.1 Aplysia californica | reverse complement strand
TCTCTCTCTCTTTCTCTCCCCTCCCCCCCGTCTGCAACACAGAAGGTTTTGTTTCATGACCTAAACAGTGACATTTCTCTTCAATCCCACAGGAGATGAACTACCCATTGACTAAAGTACTTCCGCAATCGCTCCAACTGACCCCAAAATCTTTCAGTTGCCCCCGGGACAGGAATGCCCTTGAGTGACCAAGACCAAAGCCGAACCCATTTTCTCGAAAGCAAGTACACATTCCCGAGAGTGAAATAAAATTCAGATCTTGCTAATAGTAGAGGACAATGCAGGTCGATAGTTACTTTAGAGATGTCAAGTCTGATTTTAATTCACGCCTCACATCAAGTGGACTTTGGGGTTCTATTGAGACTGGACTTACATGTAGCATTGGCTGCCACTGGACATGATTCTTTTCTCTGGTCTTCTCCGATTTTAACTTGAAGAAGAAATCGATTCAGACCTGTATAATGTCCTGTTAATGCATGATGAGGTTACATTGAGGTTGGAGCTACCTGTAACATTGCCTTCCTCCTTACGATTCAGATACTTTTATAGTATTCGGTTAGAATGAGAAATGTTCTTCCTCGTCATTTGGTGTCTTTTCTTTCCCCTGCGATCTGGATTACAAGCCTGAAGAACATTTTTTTTTGGAACAAATGCACGTAAAGAAGATTTATTTTTTTAAAATCCCACAGTACGGAAAGATGTGATACTTGCGCAACAACCACTACATTAAATAAAGTTACGATATATAAACAAAATGAAGTTCAAATGGATTAACTACACAAGCGGATGTTTACCGATCACGCTCAGAATGTGTACTTGTATGGGGCAAAGCACAGTATAAATGCAATCTGTTCTGGCAAAAATGACTGGATATGTGCAGTGAGTAGAATTTAATACAAGTTGTAGAACTGTGGCCGAGACAATTACTAGAATAACCATCACCAAAGCAAAATAACAGAAGTGGCATTTTTAGCAGTGTTACTGCAATCACAACTTAAATCACAATATGTAAGACGACAACATCAACAATAATAAAGCCACCAACATCAAAAACAACAAAAACAACACAAATACAACTACAGTAAAAGCAACAGCAACAACAACAACAACAACAACAGCAGCAACAACAACAACAACAGCAACAACAACAACAACAACAACAACACCACTATCAACGACAAAGCCAACGACATCATCATCGTCGCTGCATCATCGTCTCCACCACCACACCTATCACAACAGAGCCAACAGCACCAAAAACGCCAACAACAGCACCAACAGCACTAATAACAGCACCAACTGCGCCAAAAACACAAACAACAGCACGAACAGCACCAACACCAACAACAGCGCGAACAGCGTAGCAACAGCACCAACTGCGCCAACAGCAGGAACAACAGCACGAATAACAGCACGGACAGCAGCACGAATAGCACCCACACCAACAACAGCGTTTACAACAGCACCAACAGCGCAAGCAACAGCACCAACAGCCATGACGCAGTCTTCAACTTGCCCGGCGGCCAGCAACAGCTCTGAAGTGATCCGCCATCTTGTAGCGACCATCATCTCCTCCTCCTCAGCACAAGACATAGAGAGTGGCCTCAGCCTAGAGGTGCTTCAGAAGGTCTTAGGCTCTCGGAACTACACGCTCAACCCGTCTGAGGTGAGAGAGAGAGAGAGAGTGAAAAGAGAGAGAGAGAG
>NW_004797569.1:684373-685137 GCF_000002075.1 Aplysia californica | reverse complement strand
AGGCTAGGTGTAGATCTTTCCTACCAGAAGATCAGAGGTGCGGCTGAAAGACAGCAGTAAGAAGAAGCGAAGGAGTAGCAGTAGAAAGACAGACAGCAGGGACGAGTGGAGTACCATGGTCGGCAATGTCTGATCCAGACTCGACACCTGAAGATGAAAAAAGAATTGCATGGTTCATGTAATTGTGTGTGACATAAGTGCGTGCTACTGTAGTTGTAGATTATTTTTTCCAAGTCAGTGTCGTTCTTGCCATTATGACCTAAACCTTTCCATGGTGATAAATAAAAATCTTAGAATATTATTCTGATGAAACTTACCTTCGACCTTATGATCATAATAAAAATAAGCTAAAAATAAAAGCATCTTTGGTGCACAGCGTCAGGGCAACACAAATGTCTCCCCGCCGAGACTGGATTCCCTTGTTGTGATCAAGAAAGTTACGAAAGAGGAGCTAAACTTTACTTTTAGCACTTTATCCGAAAATGAAGTAAGATTTTAGCAGCAATAATTATTTCTAAAATTACGCATGCAAAGTTCAGTCCCACGAGGGCGGCAAACTTCAAAGGGAGTCTAGCTATACGGGGAAACTATCAGAGTCGCGCACTTTTTGACAATACTGTACAATAAGATTGCCGATTCCATCCAATGGTAACAGTCACCTTGAAAAAATTACTCTGTACATCATCATCATCATCCAGTGCCAGATCTGCGACAGACATCGGCGATCATGATTTTCCATTCATTCCTTTGCTCGGATGCTCTCA
>NW_004797569.1:683501-684273 GCF_000002075.1 Aplysia californica | reverse complement strand
TTCTGGGCCTACCCCTGCCTCGCTTGCCCTCAATTTTGCAAGTGAGAACTAGATGTTCAAGACCCTTATGTCTATTCAGGTGTCCATAACATATCTCTGTACAGCCCACTTTTTTTTAAGAAGTGTCTTTCTGGGGGCGTTAAGTGTCTTCCAGACTATTTCTAAGCTGAACTAAAAACAGAGATCAAACAGAAAGGCAGTACCAAGAAAGAAGGAGAGAAAATGCGTGACAAGCAAATGTACGAAGGTGGACAAGTCTCACAACTTCACTTATTTATTCTGAATGAGCAAGAAAATGCTGCCCGAACACTATAGTGATTGCCCCTGTCCTGTAGATGTTTTAAAACTGAAAAGCCAATTCATTTAATTGATATGCTGGTCCTAAGCTCAGTAAAAAGAAGAGGGTATTTAAATGGTTAGATGGTATTGGTTTTGGCAATGGGAATCTAATTTTATCGATACTTTCAATAAGCGCTAAGCTCTGATAGTGCGTGACTTTGATAGTTTTTGTTTTTAAGTGCCCGTCTCTGATATTCTCCCGGTTCCCAGTTCGCCTCAGGAGCGCCACGATTCAGCGCTAGTCACGCTTGACTGCGTAAACTGATCGCGGTTCAGAGCTGTGTGCCGCAATTTGCCCAAGGCAAGGCATATCATCCTCTTTCAAGTGCTTTTTCTGAGCACATTTTTCCTGAGTTAGAGCAAAAAAGCTATCGTTGTCGACAAATGGGCACCTGGGGTCAGAAAGGGGTGCGTGTGTGTGTGTGTGTGTGTG
>NW_004797569.1:678074-680696 GCF_000002075.1 Aplysia californica | reverse complement strand
ATTTTTTTTTTTTTTGTGTGGGTAAAATCCAGATCAATATAATGTCATCTGTTTCCGGACATCGCTGAAAGTATTAAAAAACACCTTTTTATTTTAAGAAAGTTTGAAGTTTTTCTGTTAGCCCTTAAAAGGACTGTTTTTTCTGATAGCGACCTACATCCATAACGAGGACTGTCCAGGAATTCCTTCCCAGTCGCCGCACCACTGTGTTTCTTCCACCAGGAACCCAAGATCCTGTTCCTTTTGATCTCCTCTACTCTGGTAACCCGAGTCTGTCAGTGGTGAGGAGTTTGCAGCTGCTCCTTCTTCTCGTTCAGGGCTCGAGCTGACAACTTGTATCTGCTGCACCGATGTAGCTGGCGAATCTACGAGCCCGAAGTGGGGACTGTGAGCTGTTGGGCGGTGAACAGCCTCAAATATCTCCCAACTGTCTTCGTGAGCGAAACGTAAATGAGTTTGTTCGTATTCCATGCTTTCATCCCGGTCTCCGATTATCACGGGTATGCGGCTCACTGTTTCTGATGGTTTGTTAGAAGGGGAAGAGTAGTGCCGGAGACGTTCTGGGGGAGAATTTTCCGTGTCGGGGTTGGACGTGGAACTGGCAGGGGATGAGCACTCCATGGTCGGTTGTACACGTGAGACGGGGTGTGAGCCCCGCTCAATAATGTGTTTGATCTCAAATATAGTCCCTCGCTCGCCCGGAGACCTTTTGAGAAGGAGGGTAAGGCTTTCCCGCTGAACTGGCGTCAGTCTGGTGGATGTTTCCACTTTATTCAAGATGAAGGTACGTGTGCTCGTAGGCTCGTAACCCAGAAGAATGGCAAACGATAAAACACCAAAAGCGTAGTTCTCAAGCATGAACGCGTTCTTTTCCACGGAGTCGTCGTTGAGTTCTGGAGCGAGATATCCATCAGTGCCTTTCCAGCCCTTTGGTTTGTCAGAGTCAGGAGGAATGGCTTGAGCAACGCCGAATCCGCAAAGTTTGAAGGTATTTTCTCTGTCTTGAAGAACATTTTCTAATTTGAGATCACCGTGGACGACACGTTTTCTCTGCAGGTAACAGAGGGCGTCGGTAAGCTGACAAAAGCAAGAATGTGCTTCTTCCTGAGTCAAGTCATCGATATACCGTCCCTGGAGAACGAAAGGCAGATGGTCGGTGATTATAGCCATGTAACCGGGTCCCTCCACAGCCTTTGTCATTTTGATGATATTTCTGTGTGTCAGAGATTGTAGAAAAGACACTTTATTGCAGAATCGGTCCATCCTATTTTTCCGTTCTTTTGGAGCCTCCAAGTTAGAAAAGGTGTTAATCTTGTTCATGGAGAGTTTTTCCGATCGCTTGTTTTTCTTGTGTAGGATGACAACTTGACCAAATTTATCCGTATGCATGATTCTACCTTCCTCCATAGAAAGCAGTGACGTGACATCACAAGTGACTTTATGCAACTTAGGCGGTTTGAGTTTAAGCATCTTACTCATGCTGGCGGAATCCGTTTTCACAATTCACGATGGTGGAGAAACTCGCACGACAATGATTTCAAGCAAGTACACTTGGATTGAAAATAGCTTTGCAAACTCGATATGAATTTAATGGAAAAATTCAAGACTTCGTTAACATATGCAGAGAGTTGGTCACAGCGACTGAACTTACTTCTCTGAGCGAATGCAATCGAATGAAAAAAAGTCTGGGTTGAAGTCAGTTTTTAATAGGACTGACCACGTGCTCCATACAATTACACAAGACCCCAGAAATCTACAAAGACATGAATTTGAACAAAGGTGGAAAAAAAAGACACCTTTTCTCCTGGAGGAGGACGCCAAAAAATCTCTTCGCTGATTGGCCACTTAAATTTCACACCTCAGAATGTGACGAAAAGTTACGTAGGGTAACCGTCCTCTCACACGGTCGGCAACTCACGTGTTATCGAAGATGAAAGGGGGTGATTATATTTTAAGAAACTTATTATAACTTAATCCTTGGCTATTGAGTATTTGTACTTTAAATGCGCGATGGCCACTGCGTCTGGTTGTGGTCGCCTAATCCCTTGTAATAATGAAGTGACAGCCAAACACTCCATCCTGTCCCTGCCATACACACACGGTCACAAAGGATATTTCTGCCCTGAGGGTTATTTTTTTACTTTGGTTGGATTGACAATTGACATTTTTAGTCATTGCTTTTGTTCTGTCCCCAAAATAACAGGGAGTTTTTAGGAGAGGTTTATTACACAATTTCAACTTTGTTATTGTTTCTACTTAGTTAAAAGGGCATCTTGTTCCTTCAAGGTTTTAACTGGCTACTCCATTTGGCTCTAATTTTTTTTGTGTATAGAAATTAACAAATTTGTTATTTATTTGTTTGTTGTGGTCTTGTCGTTTATCCCAAGAGAACCTCTTCATTTAATTTATAGTATAATTATCTATTCAGATTTCATTTAGTACATTCAATAATTTTCTTTTACAAAGAGACACTTAATCAGAAGAACGGAAATATTACACTGGAGAGGAACGGCTGAAATGAATGCACAAAGAATGAGGGCGAGTGCGTGCGTGTGTGCGTGTGTGTGTGTGTGTGTGTGTGTGTGTGTGTGTGTATGCGGGCGGGCGCCCACGTGTGCTTGT
>NW_004797569.1:676303-677376 GCF_000002075.1 Aplysia californica | reverse complement strand
GGTGTTCTTTTGTAGGCATAGACGGATAACCGGATACAATGTATTGCAAATGTGGGACGAAATAGTTTAGTGAAACGAAGATGTGGAAGTAAATAAAAAAAAAGACCCAGATTCACCGATGAATGCATCTCAGTGTAAATCCCGTTCATTCTGATCTCAACCACGTGACCGTACACAGACGACCTGTGCCCCGGACGAATGGGGTTAATTTTCTTTTCTTTTCTTTCGCTACCTCAGAATTAGACAGTTTTATCTGTTCAATACCCAGTTTTGAAAAATATGACGGCAAAACTTTTGAGTTTCACAACATCTCAAGCTTTTTTCGAATGCTATTCTTTGAATATCGATAACGACTTTGAATAATGTTACGATTTTGATGAGCTTTTCCGACCTCACGTTCTTAGTAACCCAAAACAGCCAAAAATGTCAGATAGAACGTTGTAGTTCCGAGGAAGCAATTTGTTTATATTATTGTCCCACAATTTCACCGATTTTCAGCAAAAAAGCGTGTAATGATAATTCATAACAATTATGCTAGTATTCACCAACAGCTCAAGCTGTAGCACTTAACATCGTCTAGGATGACCAGCGCCAAGAACTATATTCACAACATGAAGCAAATTGTGTTTTTTAAAATTTCTTTATTAAGTTGAAAAGCCAGGTCCGTAAACCCAGCCAATTTTAACTGATTATGGCATTAGTGAAATGAATTCTCCGACATTTTGAGGCAGGTTAATTCGGTCAATGTTCTATTCTCGGTCCAACTTTTTTTTCTAAGTGGGCTAAAAGGAAGAGGGAGACAGTTTCCCAAGTACAGTATAGAGTTAACAGAGGACATTCAGAAAAAAACAACAACTGTTGTCGGTATAACATATGGGCTCTTTGGGTGAAAATGTGGAAAATACCCGAATCACGCCTTTATGCTGCACCTTTTTGTCACGAATGAGAGATCGGTGGCCTAGTGGTTAAGCTACCGGCAGGTAATCATGAGGTTGCCGGTTCGGTGGTTCGAGCCGCGGTCCCTACGTTATGTCTTATTATTATCATCATCATCATCATCATCATTATTATTA
>NW_004797569.1:672102-675021 GCF_000002075.1 Aplysia californica | reverse complement strand
TAGTAGTAGTAGTAGTAGTAGTAGTAGTAGTAGTAGTAGTAGTAGTAGTAGTAATAGTAGTAGTAGTAGTAGTAGTAGTAGTACAAGCGTCAATAGTTGAGAAAATTGTATTGAGGAAGTTTGATTAGTCTCTGACAAATTTAGATCAAATAGCCCCCAGGATGTTATAATAAATGATAACATTTGTATATCGTAAATTCCCGCTCAACGGCAAGCTCTAAGCGTTTTACAAGCTATTCTATATTGTTACCCCAGCAGATATTATAGCATTCTGAAACAATGATATCAGCATGCATATTCAGCTTCAATCATAAAACGCACGATAAAAAATAATGTTTTTGTTTACCGTATTTGTTGGGGTTTTCTTTATTATTCAACCAAAATGTACGACACAAGCAAATTTCAATTTGACCTCATAAAATTAACGGTACGGTCCGAAGCCCTCAACAAAGACAAAAAAATAGTGTAGGGGCTTCGACTGGACAGCAAATAAGGCAATATTGGGTGATTATCTAATAATCGAAAAGCAGCTATACGGATAAAACGTGGCTGAGGGTGTCGTTTCCTTAAGCACTGGATCAAGGGATTAAAAAAATGGCTAGATTTACCGGTCCCACCTCATTTCAGCGTCACTCAAAATTATGCTATTTGAGAAGAACAAAGGAGAAGGGGATTCAGTCAAATTACTGTAGTATTATTTCAACGCCACCCTTTCTCGATGCTGTTCTCTTTTTTCCTCCTGGGATTTTCCATGATCAATATCTAGCATCGTAAGTGCAGTTTACATTTCATGAATGAGCCCACAAACATGCATCGTCTGTTGTATAACCCTCAGACTGATATCCATTATGAGTATGTCATTGCAATAAACCAAGGCCAATTAGGACCATAATGTTCTTTTTACTAAGTTCTTGAACACCTGTTTTGTCGTGAAAATAAGTATACGTTACGCCGCTTTTTCAGCATTGGAAATAAATGTGTCACGACGCGATGAAATCAGGCGCTCGTCAATTTTTGGGCACGAGGAACTATTGGTATCACCTGAAAGCTTATTTATTTGCATGGATTTTCATGAAGAAAAAACAAACAAACAACATCTATCTATTACAGAAGTCGAGATAGTTGCGATTGAAGGAGGTGCGGCCATTGGTTTGATAAGCAAGAAAATGGCCGCACAAGTTTGGTAACTCCAACTGCTTGAGAGTCCTGGAAAACTCAAAAATTAAATATTATTTGGTGCCTTTAATCAATGTTTTTCAGTAAAATTCACATGGAGATGTGTTTGGATATGGATAATTCGATAAAAATTACCAAACTGGTGGAACAGTGCCGATTGTTTCGTTTACATTATTATGACGACCGCCTGATTTCACCATAATGCCTCAATGCATCTGTCATAAAAAATGAATTAAGAACATCCCTTCGTATTGGCCCTCTTCAAATAAATATTTATGTCTTCCCTTTTCACAGTCTGCCTTCATCGAGTGTGTGTTCCGACCACCAGACCTCGGTCCTAAGCGAGCCGACTTGCCCACAGTTGTGCCTCTCACCGTCATCTACGCCATCATCTTCATCACCGGCATTATCGGCAATGTCTGCACATGCTTCGTCATCATCAGAAACAAGTAAGTCAGTCGAAGTTTATTACGTCACGAATAGATAGATAGATAGATAGATAGATAGATAGATAGATAGATAGATAGATAGATAGATAGATAGATAGATAGATAGATCGATAGATCGATAGGTCGATAGGTCGATAGGTCGATAGATAGATAGATAGATAGATAGATAGATAGATAGATAGATAGATAGATAGATAGATAGATAGATAGATAGATAGATAGATTTTTTTTAAAATTGGCCAAATTTGTTTTTTAAATGATTTTATGCGAAAACGTTCAGAATAAAGTCTCTCAAAAAGCAAAAACAATTGTCAAATTATATGGCATCGATTTTTTTGTAGTGAAAGTACTCGGGAAAGAAGTTACTCAAAAACAAGCTTCGTCTTTGTTACAAATTCAAATAAGCTGTTGTCCTTTCCAATGTGCAACTTTCTACACAAATTCAGAAAACAAAAAGAATATAAGCTAACTCTCAACTTTCCTATCCTCCGTTTCCCTACCTACATAATCCACTCTTGGTCCCTTGCCCATTTCAATTAAATTGACGCCATCTAATAAGTAGAGCTACATGCGTATGGTAGTGCCCAATAGCTTATTACGTGCATAATTATCATTGTTACGTCTTAGCCAGGTTTTTAATGGTTTGTCAAGACTGTAATCAAGATTTCCTTTTCAAATTTACTAAGATTCATGTTAGCCTAGTTTATAATGATTTGTCAAGACCGTAATCAAGATTTTCTTTCCAAATTTACTAAGATACATGGGCACTGTGACCAACTATTACCTGTTCAACCTGTCAGTCTCGGACCTACTCCTGCTTCTCCTGGGCCTCCCGCAGGAGATTTATTCCACCTGGTCATCCTACCCGTATGTGTTCGGAGAAGCCTTTTGTCGCTTCCGACTGCTGGCTTCAGAGGCGTCAAGTTATGTGTCTATACTCACCATCACCGCCTTCACAGTAGAGAGATATATGGCGATTTGTCATCCTATCAAGTGCCCAACTCGTGTGAGTATGTGGGGATTTCTATTGAACCAAGGAAATGGGATTAGAAGGACAATTGTTAGGCAGCGTGGTGGAATCAGGCTCTCGTCAATTTTTGAGCATGTAGAGTTATTGGTATCATCTTAAAGCTTGTTCACTTGTCTTTATTTGGATTTAAAAATATCCATTTATCTTGAATACAAGTCGAGATATTTGCTAATGAAGGAGGTAAAATTAGTGAGAGAATGGCCGCCAAAGATTAGTTATTTCCTTAGCTTAAGAGTCCAGGTCAACTGAAAATTTACATTTTTT
>NW_004797569.1:668776-669919 GCF_000002075.1 Aplysia californica | reverse complement strand
ATTAACTGTAGTGCGGTTAAAAGTTCGTGGCGCAACTTATTGTCAAATATTTCCTCTACTAATCGAACATGAAGTCTCCTAATTTTTGGACAATGACTTGTATCAATTTATCTAAGCAGATTAATATTAATTGTAAACGTCTGTTAGCTGTATTATAGAAAATATTTGTACTTATAAAAGATAATCCAGTGGTTTTTTTCTACAGATTTTAAAAGGTTTACAGCAAGGACAATATTATTATCGCTTTTAAAAACAAGTATGTCATTTTTCTGGTAGCAGCATTGTGCTTATTGAATTTATATTTAGAGAACTTTTAGAGCAAAAAATGGCTCACTATAAAATTGATTTATTGTAACAAGTTTTGCTTCTAAAAAGCGTCATTGGTGAGCTGTGATGTAGGCCGTAATCGTACCCAAAATGTTTGTACGAAGCGGGAAGTACTGTAAACAATCTCATTTCCTGCGTGAAAGAGATTTATAGTATTCTATATATGAATTTATTGAGAAAAGTATTTTTTTTCATCTAGCCTCAATTGTTGTGGAAAAAATATGATTACGATAAGACAAATCGATACAAACTGCTGTGACATTGATTTAGATCTATCCGTCAAAGAGATATTTTAGGATAAGTTTCTCCTCGAATTTTCCACCGCACAATAAGAGATATGATAGAGCTGTATTCTACGACATTGATTTCGACATAAAATCGGGATAGACCACATTTGTTTCCAAAGGCACGTGCCCACATTTCTTCCCCAAATTACAGAATGACACTATGTGTTTAATCCTCTAATCACCGTGTCGACTGGAGTGGTCAGCAAATAATAATGATAATAATAATAAATAGCATTTGTAAAGCGCATGTCCCCACTAGAAAGCAAACTCTATGTGCTTTACACTATATTCCGGCTGACCATAGAACACTCAACCTGCTAACTGCTGCATGTACGTTGATAATGTTACCTCTATTTCTAAATAATAATTATTATCAACTTCCTTCATCTTACCCTGTTCCTTTCGTTATACCGGCGTCTGTGGTGTAGCGGTTAGACGCTTCGCCGTCACATGCAGGAAACCCGAGTTCGATTCCCGAACAGGACAACTTTTATCTTGTTTATCGGTCTTCATGCTGGTATGCTGTATT
>NW_004797569.1:665231-667825 GCF_000002075.1 Aplysia californica | reverse complement strand
GCTTGACTGCTGTATGGAAAAATCTATAGGCTTGTACCTGATGAAGATCCACATTTGTACCGATGTTCACCTTTATCATTATGTGCAGCAGTTCATAGGCTTAAAAACCCCGTAGTAATAGGGAAGGCAACACAGGATTAACTACGATGTTTCTGTCAAACATTCAGTGAAAGTCTTTACTCTAGAAAAAGGCGCTAATTATGATAAGCAACCGTCTAAGTTAAAAATGCAAACCGATACAGAAGTAAATTGAAATCTTTACCAATTAATTAATTCAAGACAAAACCAAACTGAACCCAATAAAAACAACACTTCTGTATAATAACGACTGAAAGAAACAAACATCAAGAACAGTGTACCAACGTTGCAGAAAATCCACAACATAATAATATGCTTCCAACAAATCACTTTAGAGCCTTACTGCTTGATCTTACTTATCCTATTTCTAAGAGGCAACTATAGCTAATCAAACACCCCACAACACTTCAAGAAAAAACTAATAAAACAACAATGACGACAACGTAACCAAAAAACCCAGGAAAAGTAGCAGTATCAGTAGCAGCAACAACAACAACGTAACAACAATAACAATAACAACAGTTGCAAGAACAACATTAAAAAAACAAAAAAAACCCCCCCAAACAACAACAACAACAACAACAACAGCAACAACAACAATAACAGCAACAACAACAACAACAACAACAGTAGAGGCAGCAAATAAAGCATCAGCAGCTGGAACAGCAAAAGGAACAGCAATTATTTGTACAGGTTGGGGGCTGAGTACTGCGTGCGCTGTTGTGAATGTTACGTTAAATTGCATCAAAAGCTCTGAACAAAAAGTAAGTAACGAAACACAGTTTTATGTGTGCGTATGTATCTTTTTCCAGGTCTCCACCTTCATTTTCTTCGTCCTCCCCATGAGCGCCATCATTCTCCTTTACTTCTTCATCGCCCTGGCCATCAGACGCTCCACGCTGGTCAGGACAGGCTCCGACGGGTCGGCGGGAACGGACGGTGGTCAGCAGCATCATCACGTGACCCATGACGTCAGACATAGCGCTGTGAGCACGCGGCAGACGAGGGTGCGACAGTCTGTACTCAAGATGTTGGGTAAAGAGAAGGACTTTCTGAATACAGGGTGACAAACTACGTAGAGGACATTATATCAAAATTGAAAAAAAACAACAACCCCAAAACAAAAACAAAACAACCCCCCCCCCAAAACAACCCAACAACAGCTCAACAACAATGGTTGACAAACTAAATAGAAGACATCATATCAAAATTGAGAAAAAAATAACCAAAATAACAACAACCCAACAACAATCGGTGACAAACTACGGAGAGCACATATTAAAACAAAACAAAATAACAACAACAACAACAACAACAACAAAAACAACAACAACACCAATAACACCAACAACACCAACAACACCACCACCGCCACCACCAACAACAACCACCGATAAGATGACTCAGAGAAATAGGTTTAAAAACTAAATTTAAAAAAACAAAACATATTAATATAATCGTCATGCACAGTGGGTATTTTGTTTGTTTGTTAGTTTGTTGTTGGTTATTTATTTATTTTTGTGCCATTTTGCATGACACAATTTGTCCTAAATCCTTAAAAGATGCTGCACTATTAAAAGGTGACAAAGAGTTTCAGCGTCGGGCACTAAAAAGAGCACACGCAACTGTTCTGAAAAAGAACCATCCACTTCATTTTAGATCCGAACGTGTCCGCACGTGTAATTATCATAGTACGAATGTGTATTCCAAATTTCTCTCAGTTTTAATAACATTTTTTTGAACATTTATTGTTGAAAGGAAGAAAGAAAAAGAAAGAATTTTTAAAAAGTTAAAAAAGAAAAAAAAACCCGGTGAGATAAAAAGTTAGACCAAATCGGATCGAATCTATGGAATCAGATCGTATCAGTTCAAGTTAAAGGAGGGGGGGGGGGGCTACACCTCCAAAGTCAAAATTCGGCTCAAAATCATGGAATTTGAGTTGTAGGCATTTTTAGCTTCCTCAGCTTCTCCTACAACTATTTCATCACACAAGGACCCCCCAAAAACCGTATTTTTTCCCATACCGGGCATGTTTGTCACCGTCATTTCCCCTTAAAGTCAATAACATTTTTTTTTCTTTATCGGCCGTTTTCTCAAAACGCAACTTTTCTCTAAACTTATTTGAATGACTCCACCATTTTTCATCCCATCTTCATGAAATTTTCAGAGTGAGGAGAAGATATAATACTAAACATTTGTATGTTGAATTTTTGATATAAGGAATAGCTTGTTGTTGGTGGTGTATGGAGCGTGAATTTTTATGTATTTAAAAAAAAAACTTGAATGCTACCCCAGGAAAAAATTTATTTTAAAAAGTTTCTAATTCGTTTAGGAAAAAGACAACAGAATTTTTTTTAGATCTAATGTTTGTAAACACGCATGCAAAAAAACACACAAAAAAACCCATTCAATTTCCATGAGCGATAAGTGCGGTATTCATTACGTAAGACATGCAAGCAAAATCCAATATGGCCACAGTATCCATGGAAACGAACTTTTTCTCAAATTTTATTGCA
>NW_004797569.1:661729-662842 GCF_000002075.1 Aplysia californica | reverse complement strand
CCTCCAGCATCATGTCTCTCAAGTTCCGCCAAGCGTTCCGCGCCACACTACTCTGCTATTGCTGTTGTTGGCCTCGCCTGCGACCGCCCCGCCGTGCCGCGCGAAACTCCTACACCTTCAAGTTCCAGCAGCGGAGTCCCTTCAACACACACTGCTCCGTGGTAGGCAGCAGCAGCAGCAGCACCACGAAGACCAACAACAACAGCAACAACAACCAACAGAACGGCAACCACCACCACCACCACAACAACAGCAACAACAGCTTTCAGTCGCCTGCGCTGTTGTGTTGTGGGGGCAGCGGGAACAATACGACCGTTATCTCAGCGTTGCAGACGGAAGGGAGACCACTCATAGAAATGGCGGTGGTAAATAACAAACAAAGGGCGAATAGCAGAGCGGGGAGCGAGGAAGAAAATTCTCCCGAAGGAGGTCTGTCTTGAGCCCGGCTTAATTAAGCTGTAACAAAGAATCAAAACTAAAAGTATGTGATGAAGCGACTGCAGCACTTTATGTTCTTGCACGTTCCTCGAAACCAATACCCCTTCTCCCTTTTCTGGTGATTCTGAGCGAGATGGTTCACCGCAGAAGCCAGAGGGATCCTCGACGTTGTAGCGTTTCAAACGAGGATCCACAAAACTGAAGAAAGAGAAAAACAACCAACAACCTGAATTTGAAAGTGAAAGTTGTTTTGACTGACCGTGTTTAGGTCAAAGCACGTGTAAATATTCTTAAAAGTGTCTTTTGGGCATGAGGCTACACTGTCCACTGACCCTTTACCTTGACAATCAATGATTTATGTTTAGAGGCACCAGTCAACTGACACACATGCATGGAGAGAGAGTCCCCGGATGTGAGTGCCAGTTAAAACGTTCTGAACTGGGGGCTAAAGTTTACCTTTACCTTTACCAGTATGTGTGTGTTCTATGCTGTTGGGAACATATTAAGTATCATCTCCTTATATTTGGCTAGAGGTGGTTTGCATTATTAAGGTTCACTTGAGGAGACGAAGAGAGAGAGAAAGAGAAAGAGAGACAGTCGAGAGAGAGAGAGAGAAAGAGGGAGAAAGAGAGAGAAAAAGAGGGAGAAAGAGAGAGAGAGAGAGAGAGAGAGAGA
>NW_004797569.1:659813-661509 GCF_000002075.1 Aplysia californica | reverse complement strand
AGACAGACAGACAGACAGACAGACAGACAGACAGACAGACAGACAGACAGACAGAGTGGGTGCTGGGATATTTGGAGCTATAATATAGAATTCAAGGGTCTCGTAAAGTGCAAAGCAACTCAAGCTCAAGGAGACAGGATACAACAGAGTTTGTCTAAAATAGTGTAATTATAAACGTTTTACAGCCCCTATCGACACTACTGAGATCGTTCAGGCAGGCAGGCAGACTGGTTCAGCCCTGTCTTTAACGGTCCACTTAAGCTGAGAGGGATACAACATCCTTGTAGAAATACGAAGATACTCGATTTAAAAAAAAATCCTCTCCGACACGGGGATCAAACCCACGTCTTCTGGGTTCAACAGCTGAAAGTTTGATGGCTACACCACCGACTCCGACCCGTAGGCGTCACATTATCTATAATAATAATATCATATTTGTGAAAGTTCGTCACTTTGGTCACCTAAAACTTCCGAACCACTTACATTTCGAATGTGAAAAAATTAACAGTTATTCAGAATCATTTAAAGGGTGCACAGTTATATTAAGGAGTATGAAGTTACTGTAGTTTAATTTCCAGTTTTTCATTAGTTTCGTTTAGATCTTATCTTGGGAAGATTCGTCTTCTAAGACGCCATTGTAAACAAGTGAGGCTTCCGTTCACATGCAGTGCGCACTGGTCCCACAATGACTTGACGATCGATTCGTTTGAGTCCGTTCATCGAGCGGGGAACCCAGCTAGTAATGCATAATAATACCTGTTTTTCACTGACCCAATGCTGTGCACTCGTGATAATACAGTGTCAATCCTCGAATATGTCTGGAGGGTTGTTTTTTCAAAGCTAAACCACTCGCCAATTGAAATGCAGAATTAAGTGCCAGTTGTACTTGCTTGAACTTGAAGACGCTTTGGAAAAATTTCACCGAGTTATCCTTTCCCTTTAGGATTCAACATTGTCTATAAATATTATGTATTAATATCAGGGTGGGGTGCTCCTGAAAGTTCGTTCGCTTATGAATTCTCCTTACGTTAAGTTTCCGTTATAGCTGCCTTCAGTGTTATTGTGGGTAAACAAGAAATTTGAATGGATAAAGGCGCTTGTCCTGGATAACTGAGAGGAATAGTGTGGGGTGGTAGCTTTTTTTCTCACTTACAAACATGTGTATAAAAATTAGAAAATTGTCTCATTTCGTAAGATTCTTTTAGTTAAAATACTAAATTTATGTCTTCCACATTTTTTGCTAACAGCGTTCAAAATTTTAAAAGCTGTCTTTATAACCAAACAGCAAAACTTTGTTAACAAAAATAAGCGGGTCTCACGTGTCTGGAGGCATGTTGTTTGCCTCTCCATACAATAGGCCTAAGGTTTGAAACCTGACAGTGATGGACAATTTTCTTCTTTAAAATTGTCATTTTCACCTCCTTTACTCCTATCAAATCATGTTCTGTCAACATCTTTCTTCTCCACTTTCTTCCCTCTCCCTTACCCCACTCTTTCTGCTGTTGTCTTTTAGTCACACCCCACCCCTAATCTTAGGGTAAGGTCGAATACCTATCCTTCTCGTATAAGGGCAAAACATTCTCGGAGATTCCATTTGCAAGTTGTGAATGTTAAAGATATTTGGTGGTCCTAAAATCGGCAACAGAACAGTTCGGCCGCCAATCGGGCAAAATTCAAAATTAATTCCTACCAATTT
>NW_004797569.1:653949-658249 GCF_000002075.1 Aplysia californica | reverse complement strand
GGTTGGCAAAGTCACAACATACATTAAGTACATATAGGTATGTATGTCAGTTATACACGTCAACCAAATTTACCTCTTCAACTGGCTCAAAAGGCTCCGTAGACAAAAAGGCTTAAAAAGCAAACAACATTACAAGCACGTAGAACTACTCGTATTCCCAACCTTTAAACATGATTTATAGTTCTACATAAGACAGTGTCAAATGGGTGAAAGACTGATACAATTTGGGAACAAGTTTCCGGTGTACATACAAAAAGTAGATATTCACATAATTTCTTCAAACCACAGCTCTTGAGGAACAACCTTTCAAGCTATGGCATACTATGGAATATACTTTGAAATCAGGGGCCATAGGGAACGGTCGTGCACAGCCGCCCCAAAATTTTTAATGCGTACAACACCCACAAAGAGACAAAAAAGAACTTGGAACATCCATTATCCTATCAATTGTGAATACAAGTTTCTCGCCAGAGCCTAATCGGTCATAAGTGTATATTTGTCACACTTTACAACATCTACTATACCTTATCAAGTTCTCGTGCTTCACCCAAGAAATAAATAACATGTTCAGTGGTGGTAATCTATCTCGAAAAAATACCCTATGGGCTGGCCTAAGTAACAATGATGTTTAGAGCAAGGTTCGTCGTACATAAATATTAATAAGGGGGCACAATCTCAATGTGCACCAGCCGAACAAAGCCCATAGAGGCATTCTAAAAATAACGCGTTCCCAGACCAGTCCACGATAGCCTACACAACACAATGCCAGTATTATGATAGCTTCGGAGCAATCCACCGGAGTGCTCCCAGCGATGTGCGATTGGTCCATTGTCTTGCCATTTATAGTATCTAGCTCCACCTTTGTAACCCTGAACTTGAGTGAGGTCAACATGACCTATTTAGGTCACTGTGTTAGAAGAGCCTTACAGGGAATGGTGTAGTGTTGGAAGTTTTATTAAATAAGTGTGTAATGCCAACGCAGTATTAATGAATGAAGTCGATTTTTTGCTTGCAAATAAATTCAGTTCTCTAAACCAAGGGGACAAGGAGAGAGTGAAAGAATAAGGTCCTCACCAACCCATAGGTACTAAAATAACATAACCAACAAAAAGGCGTATTAATGTTTTTGATACGGATCTTCTCGACAAACACTTATTGTACTGTTTCTACCATCTGCTTTTGGAAATGAGGATGCCAAGTGGTCTAAGACAGGTTCTACTGATCTTGTCCATGTGAAACAAAGCATTAAAGACACAAGTCATCACGAGTGCACGTCTGCCGTTAAGTATCACACTTTCGGACTACTAGACATAGCAGCGCAGCTAGACGTTGGTCATCTCATTGCAATGTCTCACAATAACGATCGGGTGAGAAAGAACAGGCCCGAATTGTGAAATGTTATCAAATGTATTTTGTTCTGTGGAACTCACGAACTCGCCCTCCGCGGTCATGAAAAAGTGATAAGTTGGGGAACAAGAGGTATCTTTCTTGATTTACTGCACAGACACGCTGACAGTGACAGGATACTCCTTTGATCATTTGCAAAGCGCTACTATTGCAATATATACTTCCAAAATAATACAAAACGAACTGCTGGACTGTATTTTCAAAATATACTTCGAAAAACTGAATAAAGACATAATATGCTCTGCTAACTTTCTCTCTGCCCAAATTGACGAAGTAACTCATGCAAGTCATTTGTTACAGTTTGTGATCATTCTGAGGTATAGGACGGAAAACAGGTTAAGCAGTTTCTAAATTCTTTTTGAAGCAAAAGATAAAACTTCATCAGGGCTCGTTTCAACACTAAACAAGCTTTAGAACCATTCAGTGTCGAGGAAAAGCTTAGCGCCTAAACCTACGATAGGACAGCTGCTGTAATAAGCGGGAGTCTCTTGTGTACTGACTCAGATGCGCCAATGTTCCCCTTATGCTGTCTTTTTCATTGCTATGCGCACTGACTGAATTTTGTTCTAAAGCGCACTTGTTCTGAGCATAACAGACTGCAGGATATTTTTCACTAATCCTGAAGGCTTTTCGACATTTTTTGCCCACTCTACAAAACACATTGACGTTCTCAGACGCGTTTATCACCGGAATATTCCACGGCCGTCTGAAAAAGGGTGAAATTTTCACGCTCAGCTTATTAGCACAGTCTTTGCTTGGACAGGAGAGATACAGTTCTGTCCTGAAGAAATTGAGTTTGAGCACTGGGACGATAATGCCTCTGACAAAGCGTGAGGTCTCGTGAACGCATTTAAGAGCGATGCATTTCTATTTTATTATTGCACTTTTAAAAACAAAGTGACCACACACATTGACGTTGTGTATGGGATCTTCCAACACAGAAGTAGAATGCCCATAGCAGACCAGCAAGCTCCAGACACATTTTTAAAGCAGCCTTCGACGAAATTAGAAACAGTATAAAAATGTTCCATCAACAAGTCAGACTACTGAGGAACTTCAGAGGAACAAGCTTCCAAGAGACACAGACATCACAGCACCAACGAAATTGCTGCAAAGGAGGCCTGTGGCATAATAGTTAATCACATAGTTGACCGTTTCTTGAAGTAAAATGAAATCAGTTCGCTATCAATGGTCGACGCCTCCAAATTTCAAGACTGTCTAAAGTCGTTTCCTAGAGTTCCTTTGGATCGGGTAGCAGAAGGCTATTCTGTTTTGCATAAAAACCAAGTTACAAACATAATTAGAAATATTATGTTGCAATGAAACATTAAAGTCTGCTGAGTGTCGAAGAATCCAGGGTGATTGTTCAACTCTGAAGGACTAAAAACTAGACACAACATTTAGAGAAGTATGCAAAATCCTAGAAATCGCACTGACGTTTATGTCGATCCTTCATTGACAGCTTCCAAAATTTCATCAACAAAAAAATGGACACATTTGCAGTAGGAAAAGAACAAAGAATAGAATTCTTCTTCCAATAGGTTTTCTCTAAACAGGTAGGACGAAGAATACTCTCTATTTACCATACCCTTGACTATCTTCAGCCTGCTTTAAGTTAATTGTACCCGCCCGCTTTTTAGACCTACGAGCCGCCCCTGCCTGAAATAAGTTGACCTGTTTATTCGCTAATAAATGAGTAATTCTATTTCATCAGACAGTGTAAGTATTCAGGCAGCATAGATATTAGTACTCCGAACAAAAGGATTATGTAAAATGATAAGGACAACAATAGCAACAACTATGATAGCACGTGCGAGCATCAAAGGAAGCAACTCTTTTTGACTGTGTTATCAAGAAAAAATAACTAATTACCTCCCTTGTCATATTTCTATTTTAGTACAATATCACGAGGGGAGAGAGAAAGAGGTATACACACCACACACACACACACACACACACAGAGAGAGAGAGAGAGAGAGAGAGAGAGAGAGAGAGAGAGAGAGAGAGAGAAAGAGAGAGAGAGAGAGAGAGAGAGGACAGACAATCAGACAGACAGATTAAGTGGCTGGAAAATTAGATTTTGACAAAAATAGAAAACGAATGGAGTGAAAACGAACATGAAAGAGACAGAGAAGAATGTAAGCTTCCTGCAGGTAAAATAAAACTATTGGCTACCAACAAGAAGTGCTGGGCGGATGAGTTCCCGATTATTGAAAGCTAGGAATCGTAGGAATGGACTCCGAACACAATTACTTATTCTCTAAAGATGTGCTTTTTTCCCCGGTTTTTACCTGGTTGGCTCCGAACGTCTTCAGGATTTAGGATAACCTTGATTTCGAAACACTACGAAGCATTAATTTTTATTTTTTTAAAATAGATTCTTTAAAAAAAAGAAAAATTTAAAGACAAAACCGTTGGTTTACGTAAAAAGGAGAAGGGGCATTACATCCGTAGTATTAATCGTGGGAATTGGTTCCGGAATCGACTCTTCGCCCAGCTCTACCAACAATTTGATAAAAATTCACAAGTCTTCGGAAAAATGTAAGTTTCTTCACTTTGATTATTTTGACGAGAGCCTGATTCCACCACGCTGACTCACATATACTTGACATTCAGAAAAGGACAAAAACAAACACATGTTGCTTAGAAATCTCAGAGGAGACATAATGTGAAATACATTCGAAATGTGAGATGAACTTATCAACTTTGACAATATAAAAAACACCTATTTATTCCTTCAAACAATACCATGTACGAGGGCTGTCCCACAGAAAACCGGAAAAGGTCCGTAAAAGCAAAAATCTTTGTCCTATTATAATAAAACTGTAAGACATCATACCTCAACATGTGCTTTATTTCTCAATGTAATCACCATCCCGCTGGACACATTTTT
>NW_004797569.1:648875-651275 GCF_000002075.1 Aplysia californica | reverse complement strand
ACTACTACTACTACTACTACTACTACTACTACTACTACTACTACTACTACTACTACTACTACTACTACTACTACTAATAATAATAATAATAATAATAATAATAATAATAATAATAATTGCATTTAAGTAGCGCATATCCACGCTCCACAGCATACTTTATGCACTGAACAAATATTATTACCTCAGAAGACCTTCTGAGAGCACCCAGAAACATTCCGGGAAGCATAATTTTACAGTGCAAGATGCGGATTTCACGCTAACAAACACTAACAAACTAACAGGGTTTTTTTTATTATTGTGTATAGCTGGGTACCCCTTTCCACCTGGGTGAAGTGAGAAAAATTCGAGTAAAGTGTCTTTCTTATGGGGAGACGTACACTCCTGGAAAAAAAATTTTCTAAGCGAATGACTTTTATTCATTTTCATGTAACACAATGTCAGGCCCCTGACGAGATAGGAACCCACGACCTTACGGTTGGGAGTTCGAGAGCCTATAACCACTAGGCCACCGACCTACTCAAGCACACGGACAGAGCTTCTCCATGAGATACATTTCTTATCTCGAAATGGAACCCATGTCCTCCGCTAACAATAGCTTTACGCAACAATTGCCCATTTTAAAAGTGTTTTACGGCGCTTGCAACTGCATAAGGTTAAATGAGCGCGAGGGACACATAAAACAATCTCAGTTGTTAGGAAATTTTGAATTTTGCCCCAGTGGCGGACGAAGCCTACTCGTATTGCTTTTGGACCACCAAGGGATCTCTAACATAAGCGAGATTTTTTGCCCTTATCCGAGAAGACTAGGCGTTACACCTTACCTTCCATAAGATTAGGTTACCGGACACCGATCGAAGCTTTATCGACCGTGATTAGGAAATACTCCTTTTTATCATGATATGTAATACTTATCAGTAAGAAGGAGCCAAGGAGTAACAGTGGAAAGGCTGCAGAAATAGTCAGGAGCCCACAGGAGTGGGCAAAGGATGTGGGGGGATGGGGGTAGAAAGTGGAGTTGAAAGCAGACGACAGAAGTTTTTTTTTTAGAGAGCAGGAAAGCTTTAGTGAAGAAGATTTTCCGTAGTTCTCCAGATTCGAAACCAAGACTTATTGAATGAGGGGTGGACACCGTAACCTCTTGACCACGAGAGGCCCCCCTCCCCCCCCCCAACATTTACTCAGCAGGAGCCGGTTCATAATATCATTTGAACGTAATATCACTATCAAGCTGAAGGGGGGAAACGCATGTCTTATTTACTGGATAAGCCTTACTTGAAAGGGGAACATGATCAAGGGCTTGATCAGATGTCCGATCAATATACAAAATGTATTGTCAGGCTCGACGTTAGCTTAGTGGTTGTCATGTCTGGCATAATGTGGATGATCCTGGTTTGATTACCCTTTTGCGGCTCTCTTTAACATTGGTTATTTTATGAGTTTTTAAGACGTCAGCGCCTATTTGTATTTCTCTCGGTTTTTATCGAAGATGGGCTTAGATTAAGAGAATCTGCACATTTCATTTCACACTGTTGAAAAAGGCGTCAACCGCACACTGTAAATTATTATATCATGTAATTGTTGGCATTATTTATAGAACATTTAGGAGGTGGGCTGCCTCCACTCTACCTGTCAGGAACAGCACGGGCTGAAAGGGATACAACTCCAAGTAGTATGGTGAAGCTTGGTAAAAATGTGCTTTACGCGGGAATCGAGCTCTTATCTTCTGTGTGCGACAATGAATCACTTAACCACTAGACCACAAAAAACAACAGACACAATCGTTATCACAAGCTATTTTCCATTTTAACTTCAAAGAAAAAAACCAATCTTTATTAAGTACAGAAAGAACAATCGTAGATGTTCCTCTTAATTTCTAATAAAAAGTATTGCACATAACAAATACGAAGTTCCGAAACAAAATCCCCCCCCCCCCCAAAAAAAAACCCACCGAAAAAATAAAAACAACAACAAAACACTTCGTTGTTCAGATATCAGGCCAGGAACTGCCAGGCGGTTAGGCTGACATTATTTCAGGAAAAAAATCATCTGACCCCAAAGACTTTCACAATGAAATGTATTGAACAGTAAGCTGCGATAATCCAGTTTTGGAGCTTAGCTTTATTATAATCTGTTGCGAGGCCATGCATGATTATGTCGACACAGGTTTCAGGTGTCAGCGCTTTGACGTTTCTGCCTTCAGAGAGTGTGCGAATCAAATGAGAAAATGGATGACGTCATAATGCCATGGCTACTCAACATTTCCTTCTCTATCCCTTAATTTGGAAAATGATTGATGGTAAATCCATCTGCAACATGAAAGCCGGTATCCCCTTACGCTTTCCCCCTCTCTCTCTGTTCCTTTCCGTCTCTCTCTTTCTCTCCCTCCCTCCCTCCCTCCCT
>NW_004797569.1:642849-646253 GCF_000002075.1 Aplysia californica | reverse complement strand
TCTCTCTCTCTCTCTCTCTCTCTCTCTCTCTCTCTCTCTCTCTCTCTCTCTGTGTCTTCGGCTCATCAATGTATTGAATTGCACCCAAGTACATTGCCTCGGGCTAAAGAAACCCAGCAGACGCGCAATGGCATTTGTAAGCACAGCATATTTGTAATCCATTCCTTCCCTTTTTGATATCTCCTGTTAGGCAGTATAAATGTATTCTTTATTAAGGTAAGTATACGCCAACTACACACAATTGAACACAAATATTTGCAAAACTGTCGTCATTTGTATTTCCCACTCCTAACACTTACTTGTGACACGATAGTATATTCTTGAACATTTTGCTTTGGTCTTGCAGTTTTGTTAAAAATAATGACTACTTCTGGAAATATCAACACGCTCTCAAAGGTATGAGAGTTTCTTTCGAAAAAAAAGATGTAATATAGTAAGCATTGCTTTTGGCTGGAAAGAATATAATCATTTGTTGTTAAGTTTAACTACAAGGACTATGTTCGATAAGTAAAATCCCTGAGTTAAATAGCCCAGAATTTTTGTAATTGTATGTAAACTATTTCTCACTACTCCTGCCAATCTATTTTCTTCTAAAAGGACGGCGTAAAATACTTCAAGTAATTATTGGAGAAAATTGCACATTATTTTTTTTCTTCGAAAGGTTGGATATTATTTTAAAAAGTTTTGTCCGTGTTTTTTTTACAGCCCCATTGCAACAAAATTGATTTTTAACTTCAAACAGGGGTTTCAAGTTACCGTACACGAATCAAAACTTTACTAAATTATAGACCGTGATTACGAAATACTCCTTTTTATCATGATATGTAATACCTGTCAACTTATCGCCTAAAGAAATATAACTCCAATTAAATTCTCTGAAATGTTTCTCAAGCCACAGATCAGATGACACACGATTGTATTCCAGCTCACGAAGGAGGAAGAAATAAGTTATGATCGTCGGGCCATGCATGTAACTTAGATAGTGTCAAAACACAATATTACTGTAAACGATGAAATTACCTTAAGAAAACTACGCTCATTAAAAACTTCTATCTAGTTTAAATGTTTAAATAAAGTCATGGTTGAAAAACATCCTTGTTTTTAGGTGTACAATAATATGCAAACAGGAAAGAGCATAGACAGATTCTGAAGTTATTGCGGTTTGAAGCTATCACTGTATAACTTAAGGCAATGCTAATACCTAATACTATATTTTTCCGTGTCACGATACGGTGGAATCAGGCGCTCGTCAATTTTGGGGCATATGGTGGAATTATTAGTACCATTTTAAAGTGTGTTCATTTGTATTGATTTCGATGGAAAAAATACCTATATTTCTAGAATAGAAGTCGAGATTTTTTAGGTCGTCTGATTTCAGAGGTAAACTTAGCAAGAGAATGGGGACGAAAGTCTGGTGATTAACAGAGCTCGAGAGTCCTTATGGAAACTGAAAATCTACATTTTTTATGTCTTTAATCTACGTTTTTCCGTAAAACTCACACAGAAGACACAAAAGAGGTTAAGCCCCCCCCCCAACCCCCACCCAGGAAAATAAGAAAAAACTACCCAACAGCGGGAGAAATGCCCGTTTCTTTGATTGCATTATTCAAACGAGCGCCTGATTTCACCACGTTGCCTCACTTAATATCAATGTAGACAACAAAATACCCGAAATACTATATTTATGAAAAATGTCTGTCAGGTTCCTTAAAAGCATAGGTTTCTAAAGACCTTCGTTTTAAAATGTGAAAAAATTGTGCAAAATTAAAAGAGATGGAAAGAATGTGACTTTAGATAAGTTTAAAGCCATCGGATAACTTAAACCCACACAAAAACACGATATTAAAAACAAAAACTATACCTGAAATATAACTCATTATAACATTTTAGCTTCAGTAAATCATCTATTAAAAGGACGCTCATTTCACAATGTTCATAAATATAAACTACTAAAAATGAATTGGACGGACCAGCGGCTGTGGCGTAGCGAATAGTCACTTTTTTTGTTGAATGCAGAAGAAGTGAAATTCGATTCCCGTGTGGTGAGATATGTAATCGAGTATTTACGCCAATTAGGCGTGGACATTGAACCCCTTATTTCCAGACAGGCAGGGAAGAAGCAACTTTCCTCGTAAATGATATAATTTTTGCTGATGGAGGCAACTAAAAAAAAATCCCTTAAACAAAACACATGCACATCTAGGAAGAAGAAGGAAGAAAAAAAATCAATGGAACGAAAATAAGATAATTGAAATTTGAACCCTCTTACGAAGTACAACTTGCGTATCACCCAAAAACTTCCAGACCTTGATCTAGAGAAGTATTCTGTCACTTAAACACGTGCCAGCAAAGGAGACCAACAACAATTACTGTACGGGACTCACACATAGCGCTTGGTTTTTTTCTGCTCCGGCTAGAGATCAATTTGCCATTTTTGCCCAGCAGACGTCAATAGTGTAAAGGTTAGGGGCTTTGATATCGCACACAGCACCCGTGAACTCGGTTCCCTCTTTCGAAGTTTAATTTTTATTTTTAAAAATTTTTCTATCTTAGGCTAGTTGCAATGAAACGAGCCTAATCCTGAAAAATAGAAACATCTCAATGACTACCAAAATGAAAGTTCTGAAATGCTGTGTATGGTCAACCATTCTATATGGCTGTGAATGCTGGACAATCACTAAAGACAGTGAAAATAAAATAGAAGCAACAGAAATGTGGTTTGTTAGGAGACTGGTGAGAATATCGTGGAAGGAAAAGAAATCAAATGAGGTGGTGCTTGATGAAACCCACGTGGGACGCTCACTGTTAAAAACAATCAGGAAAAGACAAATGAAGTTTTTGGGACACCTGAATAGACATAAAGGTCTTGAACATAATAATATAGCTCTTACTGGCAAAATTGAAGGCAAACGAAGCAAGGGTAGGCCCAGAGCAATCTACTTAGGGAACCTAAACAAATGGTTAACGGGGAAAGATCAGGGAAACGTAGCTTTTTAAAGAGCATCCGAGCAAATGAATGAATGGAGAATCATGATCGCTGATGTCTGTCGCAGATCTGGCACTGGATGAAGATGATCTACCGAGTATCTATGTCTGCCTGCTAGAACGTTGTATCCCAATCAGCATTAGCTGGCCCTGACCTTTGTTTATCCATGTGTTCGTTTGTTGGTTTGTTCGTTCGTTTGCTTGATTGCCTGTTTCTTTGTTTCTTTGTTTCTTTGCATGCGACAGCGGAACGCCTAATCGCTGCTCCACATAATATTATGCCGATCAGCTAAATACGAAATCCGTTTAACATCAAGTTCGGACTGTGTGTTTATAAGGACTTTGGACTAGAAGTAAGTCTTTTCTACCGCATGTGATCCCCCCCCCCGTCCCCCTCTTAACATCATAATAATAATATA
>NW_004797569.1:639449-640870 GCF_000002075.1 Aplysia californica | reverse complement strand
TCTCTCTCTCTCTCTCTCTCTCTCTTTCTCTGTCTCACACACATTCACACATATTACACACACACACATTAACCTATTATGATATAAACTCATATTCACAAACGTACACTCACATTCAGGCGCATACACACTCACAAAAACTCACACACAAGCGAGAAAGACGCTTTTAACTTGTTCAATTTTAAGAGAGGGAGGATCAAGTATACTTTTACAGACTCCACTAAGTCAACATCATAGCACGGACGCTGAAGATCAAGATTGACCACCCTAAGCAATACGTGCTTTATAATATAGAACTAGAAATGGACAGAGGAAAAACGGTCAACCTACACTTACATACACTTAATACATATACACTCACATGTAATTTTGCCAACTAGTGGGACGTGGCATCAAAAGAGAAGAACTTAAGTACCTCTAGAAAGACGTTGGAAGATCGTAATCAATGAAGCTGCTATGAAGTTAACAACAGACTCAAGATGCCGCAGAAGGGCGTGGCAGGGAAAGCACACAAGTATCTATGAGTGTTTCTCTTAACTCGTTAGTTTAGACTTTTTACAGTTTGTTTTTCCACCCTGATTTGCATTATATCTTGAAGATATAAGACTGAACAAAATATCCTTTTGATCATGCGAAATAAACTTAAAAAGGGAATAATCAAATAGAAGCTTAGATATCCACTTTCTAAAATTTCTGACAAGTTACTTTGTTTGTTTAAATAATTGCGCGTGGCTTCGGTAACCTAGTAGCTAGGCTACCGGATTAATAATCGTGGGTTTGTGGGTTTGGGCGGTCGAGCCTCAGCTAGGTTCGACGTTGTTTCCCCGGGAAAGGCACTTTACACAAGTTTTCTATTTGACTCTGTTCTTTCGGAGTTGAAAATTAACACAGGAGGCCCCATACCATTTAATCTTGCATAACCATTTCATATTTCAAATAATCACTTCACTACTTCATTGTGCTACCCGAGAAAAGACGCATGTTGATAGAAAAGAGAACTGACCCATTTTCTTTACCCCTGCATGGGTCCCCTTTATGCACTCACATGCCTATTACGTCATTAGTCACATGCGTCATCAATCACATGACACAAAATACAGACTAACACTAACAAAACACAAACGCTAACGTTTGTAGTGAAGGTGTGAGGCTAATTACTACTAATCAGATAATTACAGTAAATGGAGGGAGAACCTGAAAGGTTCAGAGACGGAAAGTCCAACGTTGTCCTTTCATAATAACCATGTACATGTATTCATATTTTGTTTTCTTGTTTCTCTCATCGGAATAGATTTTTTTGCAGTTGAGCTGTCCTTGGCCTGTGACCAAGCTTGTGAAGGGAAAACCCACAGAAGTTGCCATTTTCCTTTGTCTACTTTGTCTATCATTCTGTCTTCCTGGCTGACGAGCCGACTCTCAGT
>NW_004797569.1:637699-638791 GCF_000002075.1 Aplysia californica | reverse complement strand
CCTCTGCCCTCTCCCTTCTCCTCTGTCTCTCTGGCTCTCTTTCTTTCTCACTTTCCCCCTCTCCACCCCCCTCTTTCGCTTCCTTGCTGTATGTCTTTATGAATAGGTCTTCATTCAGTGACCCTCCCTCCTACTCACTCACTCACTCACTCATTCACTCACTCACCCACTCACTTACTCACACAGCTTCGGTCTAAATGTCTGAGCACTTACATGATTTCGCAATAGGCAGAGCTGTAAGACGAGATCCATTATACAGCAGTTGGACCAAGGTTGAGTACATCCACATACATCAATTACCGATTTGTACCCTGCGTCGGTCTGCAGATCTGTCTGCGAGTCTTTGTCTCAGCTCATCTGCTCCTGCCACTATGTCTGTGTCTTTGTCTCACCCCCTTTCCCCCAACACGCTCTTATCATTCTCTCTCCACCAGCCCCCTCTCTCTGCCCCCCTCTCTCTCTTTTTCTCTATCTAACTATCTATCTCTCTCTCTCTCTCTCTTGTTCTCTCTCTCTCTCTCCCCTTTCTCTCTCCTCATCTCTCTCTTTCTTCCCCCTCTCTTTCTCCACATCGCTTCATCTCTCTGTCTCTCTGTCTCTCTGTCTCTCTGTCTCTCTGTCTCTCTCTCTTTATATGTATATATATTTATATGTATATGTGTGTGTGTTTGTGTGTGTGTGTTTGTGTGAGTGTGTGTGTGTGTGTGTGTGTGTGTGTGTGTGTGTGTGTGTGTGTGTGTATGTAATTTTATATAAAAATACGATATACTGCCAACAGTAAGGGTAAGAATCCCCCAGGAATATGACCCTCAGTAAGGTTTCTTAACCCCACGCCTGCACTTTTGATCCCTCTACAGCAGTCAGACTCATAGACTTATTTCTTCCCGTTCAGCCAGTCTACATGTGTTTTCTGTGTGTTCCACCTGTGCTTTTCTTGTGTGTGCGAGAGAGAGAGAGAGAGAGAGAGAGAGAGAGAGAGAGAGAGAGTGATAGAGAGAGACTGAGTGAGTGAGAAAGAGAGTTAGAGAGAGAGAGAGAGAGGGAGAGAGGGAGAGAGAAGGGGAGAGAGAGAGAGAGAGAGAGAGAGAGAGA
>NW_004797569.1:634549-637599 GCF_000002075.1 Aplysia californica | reverse complement strand
TGTGTGTGTGTGTGTGTGTGTGTGTGTGTGTGTGTTTGTGTGTGTGTGTTCATATCAAACAGATCTGAAAACAGACTTTAAAAAAGAAAACGAAAAATAAAGAAAACGTTAAATTAGCAGTAGAACTTTCCACATAGGAGGAAATAAATCAGTCACAATTCGGTAAATGTAAACTTCTTTGATGCCCTATAATTAACATATCGCTACATTAGAATTTCCAAGTTCTATCAGATCGGCACCTTGTTGTGAGAAATTTGACGCAATAAATTATGTTGATCTTCACAATTTATCAAGCTTTTTCGAATGGAGTTCTTTGAATATTTTGATAACGACTCAGAACAGTCATGCCATTTTGATAGAGCAGATAGAGCATTTTAAAAATTGATATATTATGACCTCACGGTTTTAGTAACCCATGACAGTAAAAAAAATCGAATAGAACTTCGTAATTCTGAGGTAGTGATAAATCAAACACGTCTTTTAGCAAGAAGTCATGGGATCCAAACGTGCTTCCTACTTAAAAATGGAGATCCGGATTTTCATAGTAGGTACTAGAAAGATCCGAATGGATCGCTAATGTTTGCTTTTTCCCTATATACAGTTCAATGTTTTGTTCCCAAGCAGCACAATCAAACTGTTCTAGTCTACAAGGTTTGCTTCTGGGCTATGTACTGTTTGATGTATTAAATAAAATGCCAGTTGTAACGAGTGCACGAAAAGGAGCACAATGCTGTTTCTTTCAGTATTGCACAAACGGCTTTGCTGTTGGTTCCTTCTTTAATATCTTGTAACAGAGACCCACTCCCCCCCCACCCCCTCGACATCACCCTAAGCTCTATGGTGCCCGTCTTCCCACGCCCCCTTCCCTCCCTCAAGCCCATAATTCTAGCCCTCACCCCTCTCCCTAAAAAAACAACCTTAAAACATGTTTTTATGTGATCAAAATAAATGAAACAAAATGAAAAGTATGCATGAAAGATAAACAAAGCAACTAAAAACAAAACAAATGGAAAGAAAAATAAACCGCAGGTAAAACAAACAAACACCGCCCCTCCTCACCACAAGAAGCAAGAAAAGAAAAGAACTAAACAATACAAAACAAAATTATTTTTTTCTAAGTGACCCAGCATAGCACGACATTTCCAAACTTACCTGCACGGCAATCAGTAAAGCTGACATGATGAGCTGTGACTTGGGACTAACAAAACGAGGTCTTCTATTGTACTTAGTGCTGCTCTGGAATATCCTATAGATTCTCACGGCCTTCACCAGTAAAGGGGAGTAAAGCCACGTAAAGCTCAGACAGAACAGGAAATAGAGGGCGCTGCAGGTACTGTCTGTGGGCGTGCTTTGGAAGATGATGACAGTGACGTAGCCAACCAATATGGCGAGGAGCTGAAGGAAGCTGAGTTCACGACTAGCTGCCTTGACAACGCGTACGTCTCGAAGGTAAACATACGCTCCTATTGCAAGGATTGTACAGATACTAGCCATCACGCCCAAAATTATGAAGATAAGGTTTAAGGTGTCATCTGGTCGTGGGAATGTCAGAGGGATTGCAATGCAGGTAGTCATATTCATTGATGGGTCAGGCCAGGTGAACTGTGGGCATTCTTGGCATTCTGTAAGATCGTTGATGAGCTTCTCGTTCTCTCGGCATCTTCTGCACTCCCAGCAGCACTCGAGCTCTTTCTGGATTTTAAACTCCCCTAGATCACACAGGCGGCTGCACACTGACTCGGGCATTTCAGGAGAGTTTTCCTGGTGCAAAGATCTGATGCGATCCTTGACAGCAAAGTACTCCCATGAGAGCGCTATGCCCTCCGAATACATAATCTCCCTTTTTCGTATGTTGTAGATTCCTACTGGAACTTCTCGCAGTTTTCCAGTGAAATTTCTGTTTGAGGAGTTTTCGTTGCCGACTGTGTCGCTTACCAGTTCGGGCAGGATTTGTTTTATTTCGTATCTTCCGATTTGATCTCCGTTTTCATCAAAATGGATAAGGCCCGTGTAGCCAGTGAAGGAGATATTCTTGAGGTACCTGCAGAACAATAATAGAATGATATCAATGCAGCCTGCAAAAATTTGATGAGCATGCACTATTGTTGGCGTATTAAAATGGAATGGCAGTTGTGATATAGATGAATATCATGAAGGAGAGACAAAAGTAGAGGGAGAAGAGTCCTCACATGCTTGTCAGACAAGAGTCACCGGAGGAGTCAGCCGGAAAAATCATGGCAATTGTGTTTTTGGGCGTTCATGGTGTGCTTTTAACTGATTTTGTTTTACCACGGGGAACAACTGTCAATTCTGAACCCTACATTGAAACACTGAAACGACTGAAGGCAAGAATTCGATGAATCAGACCAAATCTGATCTTGGAAAGAGTGTTTTTCTCACCATGACAATGCCGCCTGCATTTGAGTACCAGAACAAGGGAGACAATCACTCCGTTTATGTGGAAAACACCAAATTTATTCTCCTGAATTTGGCTCTTTTAGACTTCCACATTTTCGGTCTTTGAAAAGAACCATTGACAGGTCAACATTATGGAAACGAAGGGGAAATTAAGACTGATGTAGCCCTCGTACCAACCTAATAAGTTTTACGAAGCTGGCATATGTGGACTTAGTAAAATGTGGACAGTGGCTATTGAACGAAATGGAGACTAATATTGAGAAATAGAAATCTGATCCTCAGGTGCTCCCCTTCAATTTGAGGTATGATAGTCGCAAGTGTGTTCTATTTTCTTTAAGTTATTAACGAACTTGCATTATTTTTTGACTCACCCTGGTACAAATAAAGTAGAAGAATGATGATAGTAAGGATTAGGAAAGAAAAAGCAGCAGTTCCCTGTTGTAGTTCAGACACAGTTAGGAGCATGACACTGTTGGATCAGCTCAATTACAATTCTACTGTGCATTAGAACAAGAAATGTCCCCTCTTTAAGAGTGGCTTAAAGACACTTCAGTGCGTGGCACCGCCCCGGGGGTAGAGATAGATAGATAGATAGATAGATAGATAGATAGATAGATAGATAGATAGATAGA
>NW_004797569.1:630884-631984 GCF_000002075.1 Aplysia californica | reverse complement strand
AAAGAGAGAAAAACACAAGAGAATGAAAAAAAAATATTTAAAAAACTGAAGGAAAGAGCCTATGCTGAAAGGGATACAACGTCCGAGCAGACACAGATACAGACACAAACACACACACACACACACACACACACACACACACACACACACACACATACATTCACATAAACATACACACATACACACACGCGCGCGCGCGCTTAGGTGGACATCCCAGGTCTAGGGTCAGGTCCAGAGGACACACTTCTGACCCGTCCCAGGTGTCGGGTCACTTCCGGTCAACGCGGTGGTGGTGGTGTGATGTCATAAGACAGGAGTGGGAGAGATCCATCAGGTGACGTCACAGCAGTCAGCGGGAGCTGGGTACTCTGGGATTTCTGTTACATGTGTGTGTGTGTGTGTGTGTGTGTGTGTGTGTGTGTGTGTGTGTATGTGTGTGTGTCTTCATTGTGAAATAAGCCATTCTTCAAAGCAATGTAACCAAGGAAACAGTCATTTTTCCTAAGGTTGGGCAATTTTCATCGAACTTCGCACAACACGTTGTATATCCATTTAACAACAGATTGCAGTGTCAATTTCAAGGGGAAAAAAGGTTGATCAAAAGCACAAAAAATGCAAATTTGCAAGGACACTCAACCTTTGGAAATCATTACACGTCGGAGACCATTTTCTCGCTCATTTTACTTCTGACACAAGGACACCATTTCCTTCTTCAACGACAACCTTGGCTTAATTCAAGATGGATCGGCATTCTTTAAAATTAAAAGCAAGGCTTATGAACAGACTTTTTATATTTAATTTGTAGGCACTTCAAAAACCTCATCGATAACATTCAGACGTTTTAGCAGGAGAGATTCCGACCCTGCTTGCAGAGAGAATGAGATGCTCAATAAAAATGTCTCCCAACTCGGGAATAGAACTTGAGTCTCCTTCGTGCGAAAGGAGGGCGCCTAACCCCTACATTTAAGGCACCGGTAACAGGCTGAGGGTTGCATCAATAACTATTATATGCGCAGAAATAAAAGTGCGCTTGATTCCACATTGTCGTGACACACACACACACACACACACACACACACACACACACACACACACACACA
>NW_004797569.1:626305-630183 GCF_000002075.1 Aplysia californica | reverse complement strand
GGGTGTGTGTGCGTATGAATGGTGTGTGTGTGTGGGGGTGGGGTGGGGTGGGTGAGGTGTGTGTGTGTGTGTGTGTGTGTTTGTGTTTTTATGCGTGTATCTTTTTACTATCATTTAATTTCTGTTTTTTGTGGGTCTCCAAAAGGTAACGCTACAAATGTCGTCCAATCCCAGTTACGTCAAGAATTTTCTTCACTCAAAAAATTGTAGTACCGTGAGTTGTTTCTATTGGCATGAACATCGCAACATAATAACTATCAAGCGCATCAAAATGTTTCTCCGTACGTAGGCAGGAAGTGTTATCGACTTATTTACTCCTTATAGTTACGTTCCGAGTTCAGAGGAAATGGCAGATGCCGTGTGGACGGGAATTAGATCTAAGCACGGTGTCTCTTGGTGGAACGATTTGGCTCTTTGCCGTGGCACAAAGGAGAAAGGAGTTCTGTTTTCATGTTTTCGGCCATTTTTTTTTCGAATATCACTTTCGTCTTCCAAATAGGACGTTGTATCCCTCTCAATCCTGTTTCGCCCTAACTGGCTAGTAGAAGTCCGTCTCTACGGTTTTCTGGATTGTGTCTTTTGGGGAAAACATCTACATTAAAATTTTCCAAAAAATTATAATAATAATATGGCCGCGAATCCCATATTAGGTCTCTGTTTATTTGCATTTCTAAAGAAAAAAATCAAACTTTTCAAGTTTATCCCAAGAAACAAAATGTGTGAATACAGTTTGTTTATTTGAATACAGCTTTTTAATTGTTTACCAGACATTTAATTGTAAGCTTGTGATTGATCACAGATGAGCCCGATCCATTATTCTACCTTTGAACCCAAGAGTCTTATACGCAAGAAAGGTACTTTGTTCTTTAGCTTGTTTGAGTAAAAGTTTCAAGGGCAGTATAGACATATCTGCTAATGTGAGCCCCTTCGAGTTTCCTGGCGTCGCCATTTCTGTTTGCAGACAAAAAAGGTCAGACACTTATTTTAAAGTAAAAAAAGCGATTTCAGAAAATTATATCATGTAATTTATTTATGGATACTTTGAACAGAAGACCGGTATGCGCTCTTTTATTTAGATTTCTTCGAGTGTGTGCAGTTACCAGGGCTACGTTAGTTGATTCTATACAAACTGGCTAATAATGAATATACGTTATATTACGTTTGTCTGTTTAGAGTTTTGGGTGGTGAATTAGGAGTACCGGTAACATACCCTTTACGCGGATTATCCTATCTCGATTTCAACACTGCATTCAGGTAACGAAGGGATATATTCTCTTAATGTTACTCGTGTTACTCTCACTAAGAAGTTTTAAGATAATAAGTAAGAGAGTGCACCATAGCAGAGGGCACTGACACAACAGAAGTCATGCTTGCTAGCCGATATGGCAACGTACAAAAATTGTAACCACTGTCGCGCGCTATTCAAGCAGCTTTCATTGTACGAATAAATTACGAGAACCAGCGTCATGTGGCACTAGATGGTTTATGCTTGTCAAAGATTGTGCACTGTCTTCACTTCGGGGTAGATACTCTAAAGCAACATCTTGCAAAATTGATTTGTTCCCGTAGCTTTCGATTCTTAGCCCTCTTTTGGGCCACTGTTAGCTCACTTGGTATTATGCTTGATAAAGAATTTGAATAATCCTTGTTCGCCCCCCTCCCCCTCCGCCACATTTAAATATATATTTGACATTTTTCACGTCTCACCCGCCTCAGAGACAAGTGCACTAACCACTCCGCCACCGCACCTTCTAAAGATGTCAGTGCGGCCATAAAATAAGGAAAATGGAGATGTTTGGGATATGTTTTGAAAATGCCAGAAAATGTTGGACCTGTCCTATCAGATATGAACGTTGAATTTTATACAGTAGACTTTTTGAATAACCTTACAATGTCGATGAAAATACCTGAGATATCTTTCTCCCGTGATACAGTTCCTGGCCGCTGTTCCGGTGGTCCCGGGGCAAAGGTCAGCGAGAAGGCTGTGAGCGCCATGAGCATAAGCCAGAACCGCATCGGCGATGTTAGAAACTTCTTCTATATGGACAAAACTGTCAAAGCGAGTAAAATCTCGACCATAGTCACACGAGCTGTTACCATTACACCCCGCTGCCATTTCGTAAGCCCGTTTCATCCACGGGTTTCGGGTATTGTTTGGATCTATGTTCCGGAAATATTCGGGAAATCCGGGAACTGAGGTGGAGAAGTAAGAAAAAGTTAGAGACCCGGCAATCTCTTCCAAGACACTGGTCAAAGACACTGCTGCAGACGCCCACGCGTCACTCGCGACCCAGATAAAGTGACCTGCGGCGTTTAGAGACTGCACTGCCTTGCACAGCTGGAGCACCATGGAGCTGGTAATGAATAAGATGACCACACGAGAGCGAGGGTACCTCAGAAGGTCTTCAGCTACGAGGTGCATATCCCAATTTGTGCTGACTTTGTGAGACGTAGCAATGCACATTCCTTTCTCTTCGGTGGCTACTTTTATATTGCTAAACGCTGTTTCTCCGTAAGATCCCCTTATATAGACCACAGAAATGTACGACCATCTCCGATCATAGATAAAACTTATCATCGCGTCCACTTGATACTTATCAGGCGGCACCACTCTCACAAAAAAGGGGTGAGAACTCGTGTCGCTCAGTTCATCGCTTGTGGCTCTAAAGGACAGTATTGGAAGCTGGATAGGTGAGTACAGCTGGGAAATGGGGATGACTTGCGAACTACTCCCCGGCCCAATGACGCCGATGACGTCATAGTGTCTGATTGCGTCATCGAATGTCTGGTCGGACAACGGTGGCGAGGAAGACGGTGCTGAGCTGCAGGTGTCTTTGTAACAGCTGACGTACGTACGTGGGAAAAACGACAAGGCCTGGGCGAGGGACGTGACGGTAGACTGACAGCTGTCTAGAATGACAAACCCCAGGGTGACGTTTGGCAGGATTGTGTTATCCGCATTGACCTTATTCACAGCGAACGATATCGCCTCTATCCTTTGCATCGCCCTCAGATCTGCAGCGAAGTCGTCACACTTATTGGAGTCACTGGAAAATTTATATACGCTTGTGATGAAGCCTATGTTGATATCTCCGACAACTACGTAGGCCTCCGGGTTCAACTTCGGAACAGAGTAATACCCCCCGATATCTGAAAACGGCACAGCTGTTACCGAAGGGGCAATAAACACGATGAATGTAGATAGATAATGTATGCAAACATAAGGCGCCATTGTTGTCCTCTTGGTGAAAATTGTGATACATTTCATGAGCGTTCAAATAATGCTGAAGTACGTTTATCACAAGACAAGCTTAAATCGTTTTTTCGTTCTTCTTGATAAAACCACCATTCAAAAGGATGAACACGAATAGACTGGATAACGATAAAGGTCTATAATTTCTCTGATTTTTGTCCTTTTCCGACATACTCCGGAGGTATTTTGTCATTGTGACCTTGAATAGCATGTATCCTTTTTGCAGCAGCGATCTCCAAGATTAGAATAAATTACACATTCCTTGACCAGGAAGATGTGTTTCTTTAAGTAAGCAATTTGCGTTATCGTTCACAACTTCATAATATTTAGAAGGTTGAAAAAATTTTTTTCCGGTTTGCTTTCAGTGGACGTTGTTAATGGGTGTTTAGAAGCTAGTGACGTGTCTTTCCTTTCAGTAGAGCCTGTAATGAAAAGATCAGAAAAGGGAAACATAAACGGTTAATTTAGCGATGCTTATGAAATATTATTATTATTATTATCATAAGAAGCAAATATTATTGATTTCAGTGGATTTGTTGTGAATCGATACTTTGAGAAAAAACCCTGCAAAATGTATTTCTTTAAAAAAGTGTACACACACACATACACACAGACACACACACAC
>NW_004797569.1:621253-625507 GCF_000002075.1 Aplysia californica | reverse complement strand
GATGTGGGTTATTTTACTACAGGACTTTTTGCCTCGCAGTTAAAAGCAAATTTACCCCCCTCCCCAAATACTTTGAACACGTTGCAAGTATTTTTCGTGCAAAGACGTCGCTGTCCAACTCCGAGTGAGACAGCAAATAAAGTGTGTAGCTGGTCAAATGAGTTTAGATTGAAGTGCCCAATCGCAACTGTTCAACGGTAAAAAAGAAACAGACAAAACTGTAGTTCTTTGTTTATTTGTTCATGTAATTGTGCAGGAGGTCTAAAAAAAGAGAGGACCCGTTTACTTGAAAATAGTTGGTCGTCTTTGCACCAATTTCAACAAACCTTCAAACAAACAAAACAAAACTGAGAAGTAGACATTAAATTTGTTAGTATAAATAAAAAATAATGAACGTGTTCGAGAAGTATAGTTTCTAATTTCGCAATTAAAATTGAGTATGAAGAACTTTATTTCTTTGAAGCGTTTATGCCTCTGGGTCGTGATCGGACCATTCTGGATCAACGACGATGGCGGTCAAACAACTGTCACATGAGATGGATAACATCTAATTCACCGTGTTGAGAAAGTTCTGGGGAAGTTTTGGGAGTTCTATAATGGGTCATATTGTTGAGGAGGCCTGGTTCCAGCAGGGAGGGGGGCACACCCCACAACCAAGAGTTCCCCTTGCAATGAGTTTATTGCAAATAATGAAGTATTGGAAAGAGCTGAGATTAAAAATATCTGCAAAGTTGTTCCCGCATCCGATCCGGACATTGGGAATTGCCTTGTTTGTGAGACAACTTCCTGGGCCTTCGGCATATGTGGTAGGGTGGCCAGATCCTTTCCACGCCGCCTTTACTTCCCCAACTCGAAGTCAGGTAGCCATTACTGCTGGGTGGGCAGGAAGGGACGAAAAAAATCCATGTCCGAACCGAGGCTCGAACCCAGACTTTCCGCTTCGGAGACAAGCGCACTAACCGCTCCGCCACTAAAGATGTGCAGCCATAAAATAAGGGAAATGGAGATGTTTGGGATATGTTTTGAAAATGCCAGAGAAAAGCTTGATATTTCACACATGGTTTTGGAGACTGAATGAAAGAGGAATAGGTGGACCAACTGACTGGCAGTTACAGAAGCCCAATCAAGGATGAGGAAATGACATAGGGACTGGGAGTGCCAAGGTTTGAGAACGTGGCCAAGGACAGACAAACGTGGAGTCGGCTACTCTCCACCTTACCTGATTTTACAGGAAGAGAGTAAGTAAAGCAAGAAAGAAAATAAGAAATAAAGACAAACAGAAAGAAAGAAAGAAAACAAGTAAGCAGAAAAGTAAGCTAGCAAACAAGCAAGTAAGTAAGCAAAAAAGTAAGTAAGCAAGTAAATAAGTAAGTGGGAGTCTATGGAAACAATCGAAAAGTTGAAACGCAATCTTGAACAGGAGCTCCAAAGAACTGACCTAGAATCATGTTACCTTGTACACGTAATTCAAAATTTTCAGCTGTATATTTGAGCTTTTCCGGAGAGACATTTAATGGTCAACACCTGGAGGAAAAATTTTGAATAATAGCCACCTTTCTTGAGTTTATTTAGCCATGTCATTTTCACATACATTTGTTCTCCAAAGCACAAATACACACTGAGGTCTATCTATAAGCATTTGCGAAGTTTTGCATTTTGCTAAGTTTTGGTTGAAATAATAAAAACTTAATATTTCTCCAACGTGTACGTTTTTTCCCCCTTGATACTGACAAATTTTACTTCTTGTGGGTTTTACTTCATTCGTTTTAATTTCCAGTGAAATGGCCTCAATTTCTCTACCAAAAATGACCGAGTTATTTACCTATGTGTGGTTTCTTTTTTAGACCTCGAAATTCACTTTTTAGATGCCACATATATAATTTAAGGAAATACCTATTTCATGAAACTCCGAAAAAATAAAGCAAAAAAGTGAGCTATTTTCAGATTTACTCACTGATTTTTTATAACATCAATCTTGCTCACCCAATCTACTTTTAGCAATTGATCTGACAAAGCAAGCCTATCATGGTACTAATTGAATTCACTTTAAAAGAAGCATTGAATGTGGCTTGCTATTTTCAGAATGGTTCATTAAAGAAGGAAGGGATTTTATTGTTAAAATGTAAACAGCACAGGCGTAACAAACTCTTTTTTTGTGCCAATTTGACGTCATTCTGACACACTTTTTTCAATCGTACCGTGAACCGCGTTGAAGTATAAAATTTCTGAACATTCTGTAACACTCTTTCAGTCATTGAGAACGTTGTACTGCCGTTCAGTTTGTACTCGTAGGAGCGGGTCGATGTTGATGGACCAAGTGATTCCAATATTATAATACTAAACCCATTAGCATCCTATCGGCTTTGAACCATCCCTTGAACTTCGCTGGGAAAGTAAAACCACAAGGTAAAGACAAAAGACTGCTGTCTGTGGTCCTAACTTCTAACTCTCCTGTGTTACATTAAACGTAAAGTTTAACCCCTCATTTGGAACATATTTGATTTAGTACGGACACCTGGGGCGTCCTCTCTCAATGGGACCACATTTGGGTTGTTGCAACGTCAAGTGCGGAAGTAACGTTTAACTTATTTAAAGAATTTGGGTAAGGTGGAGAGAAGAGAAATAGGGAGAGGGAGAGAGAGAGAGAGAGAGAGAGAGAGAGAGAGAGAGAGAGAGAGAGAGAGACAGACAGACAGAGAGAGAGAGAGACAGAGAGACAGAGATATTAAAAAACAACAACTGAGGTATTGGTTTTTTTTTAATGCTTGTAGCTTTTTGTTATATTTCCGAATTGTGTAACAGTGTTCATCTCACGGAATGCAGAGTGCCCCTTAGGGACGTCGTTTGATTAAGAAAAAGGAACGCTTAGCTCTCCGTCAGCATTTCAATGGTTTATTTTGAAGTAAAGGCCTACTTCAGAACCCCTCCCCCTACCCCCCACCCCCCGCCTAATTCGAAACTGGCTTGTCCGACTACGTAAATCGTGGGTCTCCACTCTCTGGAAGGAAATCAGGAGGGTTGCAGTAACTCCATGCCCCGAAAGACTATTTATTTAACTTATCAAAAACGAAGTGCTAAAGTAGAACTACATAATCACTTTTGATAAAACATATTATGTTTTCGATTCTTTTTTCAATATACGTTTCACTTACGAATGAATTTACGATGGCATGCACGTCGTGATCTAGTATTAAGCGGAACAACCATATCTGGGCACTTTCGCTTTCCTATGAATAAACTACATGTATGTACAAACTTGACCAGAGAAGGACACACAAACGAAAGAATGTATGCGATGCCTGAAGAAACACAAACTGACGTAAACATTTGCAGAACTTCCATGAGTTCATCACTCTCACTGTCATCAGCTTTTTGTTTCATTTATTTATTTATTTTCTATTTATTTTTAGAAATGTATTTATTTATTTATTTATTTATTTATTTATTTATTTATTCACTCACTTTTACCTTTTCATTAATTTCTTCTTTTTTTTTGGGGGGGGCGGTTATTAAAAAATTATTTTACATGACTTACAACACCTGCTCTAAAGTGATTATATTCTAAAAACGCACTTGGACTGCTTTTCTCACAGTACTTACTAATATCATCACCAGCGATACGTATAATGCTGTTTCTATCTGAGATCATGTGTCACGACGTGGTGGTATCAGGTGCTTGTCAATTTTGGGTGTTTGGAGTTATTGGCATCATCTTAAAACTTGTTTATTTGTCTTGCTTTTGATTTTTTAAAAAAATATCTGTCTATCCAAAATAGAAGTCGAGATATTTGTGATTGAAGAAGATAAGGTTTCAGAGGTAAAAATGTGAGAAAATGGCCACCAAAATTTGATGACTACCAAGCTTGAGAGTCCTTGGAAACATTTTATTTACATCATTTGTGCCTTTTATCAACGTTTTTCATTAAAATTCAAACAGAAATGTGTTTTTAACTTGATATGAAATGTGCTGAGCCAAAACACAAAAATTCTATAAATATTTCCAAACCAGCGACAAAATGCAGTTTTCTATCTAATTTTATGAAATTGACGACTGTCTGATTTCACTTTAACATAGCACATATTGTTACACCCACTGCGATTGCTGAACATTGCTCTTTTATTTGGTACTTCTATTGCTTCTGTAACTGTCCCTGCTCTACTACTACTGCTACTACTACTACTACTACTGCTACTGCTACTGCTACTACTACTACTACTACTACTACTACTACTACTACTACTACTACTACTACT
>NW_004797569.1:618456-619994 GCF_000002075.1 Aplysia californica | reverse complement strand
TCTATCTATCTATCTATCTATCTATCTATCTATCTATCTATCTATCTATCTATCTGTCAGTCTATTAATCTATATATATATTTGTCGGCACACGTAACAGGGGGGTTATTATCTTTTTGTTTCTTTTCTCCTATCGACAAGCCACTCCCACCTCCTTTCCTCTTTTAGACCAATGTATCTAAACATTATGCTCACAGGTATTTCGTTTTTTGTGTCTATCTATCTATCTATCTATCTATCTATCTATCTATCTATCTATCTATCTATCTATCTATCTATCTATCTATCTATCTATCTATCTATTCACGAACACCAGTGCGCCCTAATCTCCCCTGCCATGGTTCCGCACTACACCGAAGACTGTACTTTTAATAACAAAAACATCAAACTAATAACATTTGCGGATGATTCCACTTTACAAAGACTGTAACAACAAATGTGAATGAATACAGGGACCCTGTAAATCTATTTACAAATTGGTGTGATAACCACTTCCTTTTACTAAATGTAAAAAAGACAAAGGAATTAACAATAGACTTTAGAGTAAAAAAGAGACCAATTGAAACTACTATTTAATAAAGATAAGGAGGTAAAGGTGGCAAGCTCTTACCAGTACAAGTATCTTGGAATAAAAATTGATAACAAGCTTGACTGGTATCCCCATGCTGCTCTTGGGCATAAAAAGGTAAATCATAGAATGATCCTTTTAAGGAAATTAAGAAGTTTTCGTGTCGATAATAAGATTTTAGAACCGTTTGATTTATTCTTTGATTTAACGCGTGCTATTATTTTGTATTTGCAGCTGGGCTGGGAATTGTAGGGTGAAAGATAAAAGAAAAATTCGACAGAACCATTAGAAAGCCAGCAAGATCTCTGGTTATGATTTTACTAAAATTGATAAAATGTATAATACCCAACTATAAAAAAAGATAAAAAGCATTATAAACGACCCATCACACCTTTCCACGCAAATTGTAAGATCCAGCAGCCGCAGATACGTCCCTCTAAAAACAAAGAAAGAAATATTTAAAATAAGATTTTACCATCTATCATAAGGCTATTGTCCGAATAAGCATTCGTGTGTATTGCTCTTTAGAGTATGTATCTATATAACTCAAAAAGGTATTGTAATTAAATTCCTTCCTGTGATTGAATGATGCATATGATGTGGAATCAGGCTCTCGACAATTTTTGGGCATGTAGAGTTATTGGTATAATCTCAACAAAGGTTTTTCACTTGTGTTTATTCGGACGTAAAAAATATCCATTTATCTTGAATACAAGTCGAGATATTTGAGAAAGAAGGAGGTGGAGGTCACCTGTTTTCAGAGGTAAAATTAGTGAGAAAATGGCCGCCAAAGATTAGTTATTTCCTTAGCTTAAGAGTCCGTAGTATCTGAAAATTTACATTTTTTGTGACTTTAATCAACGTTTTTCAGAAAAAAATGCTCACAGAAATGAGTTCTTTAATGAGCATGAAAGGTGTTGAGCCAAAAAAAAAAAAAATCACAAAAATTCACAAACCCTTTAAAAAAACG
>NW_004797569.1:615787-617351 GCF_000002075.1 Aplysia californica | reverse complement strand
ACACAAACACACACACACACACACACACACACTTACCCAATAAATTGACGCATATCGAGGTCACCGTTTCGTAAGGGTGTGAAGGCAGCTGTCCTTATACGCTCATACCAGAGAGTAAATCAATGTTACTGTTACTACGGGGTTGGGGATAATAATTTCGATACACTAAACATAGTCTTTGGAAGCACAAACGTGGTTATCTTGAGTATAGCAGACAAAGGATTATAGGGTCGTATTGGTGAGAATAACGACTGAGAATGTAGGGAGCTTGTTGCAGCTGTTGCTGGTGATGATGGTGGTGGTAGTTGTGGTGGTGACATTTTACTCTTAGTATATTAGAGCAGCCCATTAGACGCCACAACAACCAGCTGACGATGGAGACAATCAGCCTGCCCACACTCAAATGGACCCTTATGAAGAGGGGCGAGGAAGCATGGAGCACCCCGCCTTCCTAAGACCCCAGTTCTATATTCAAGTATTCAGGTATACGGCACGTTAGTTTAGCACGGCATCACGGAGTTGTTTGTATTCCTAAGGATATCCCTAAATCCCAGCAATTCCACCTTACTTATAATCAAACTGGATATTTATTAAATGGAGGTTTCATTTCCACCAGTTCGGTTTTTATTTCAAATCAGAGCTGAGTTATATATAATAAGGACGTTTGTAATGCTAAAGTAATTGGATGTCAAAATTGTCTGCTTTCTATAAATTAATGTGGAAAAGTCTTTCGTTTAATATTAAGAGTTGATAGTGATTGAGAAGGTTTTAAAAAATACCGAGAGTTGTTTTTATAGTAATAATGGTGATGATAGTGGTAGACATAATTGTAGTTGTAAAGTCGATGTTGAAGATAGGGATGACAAAAATGGTTGTGATGATGATGGAAGTTGATGATGATGGAAGTTGATGATAATGATATTGGTGACAGCAAAGGTGATGCTGATACTAATGATAGTAGAGTAGATGGTGGTGATGATAGCGGGGATGTTGAACATAGCAGTGGTGATGCTGCCGACAATACTGCTGTTATGGTTAAAAAATATTTTTTTTTTTTTAAGGATGGACATACGAAATAACAAAAATCATGAGCTTTTTTCTTAAAATTATCAGCAAGACTTAGAGTCCTCTTTCATCGTCCCCGTTGTCTCTTGAAGCAACACAGTCATTGAAAGAACATCGGGGGATGTTCGTTAAATCTAAAAAAGAGGGGAGGGGAGGGGAGAAAGGTTCAGGATTTTTGTGTGAAATACAACCATTCAGTGCTCTCAACTCTTCTTATTTTGATTATGGGTGGATGACAACATTATGTGTACTTCCGACAAGCGACCCATGAGACTTGAGCGAAAGTAATGAAGGCTTTGACCGTCATAATTTGTAAGAATAACCGAACTTTTCATCTGCAAGTCGATATTATTATCGTAAGTCTGTAGAACAGAGTAGTATCTGGTTACATCAACGAACGTGATATATAAAATAATAATACAGAAGGGGATGTTTGCGTACCCAGGGATTTCAACTTCAGCCCATCATTCTTCCCCTGTTCACCCCCTTGTCCCCCCCC
>NW_004797569.1:612083-613462 GCF_000002075.1 Aplysia californica | reverse complement strand
GGGGGGGGGGGCTCAGTATTGTGCACTTTAAAAACATATTTCTTTGTAGTTTATACTGAAACACGTTGATCAAAGGCAAAAATAAAAATTATGCAAATTTGTAGTTTTCAAGGACTCTAAAACTCTAGAATTCAGCAAACTTTGGCGTTTTCTCGCTAATTTTAGCTCTGATACAAGACAGCCATCATCTCCTTTTGTCATGGATATTTCGAATTCAATTATTTAAGATAAAATGGTTGGGTTTTTTTCATCTAAAGTCTAAAGTACTCGTAAGACAAAGGAACAAACTTTAACATGATACCAAATATATGCCCTAAAATTGAAGGACGCCTGATTCTACTACAACGTGACACATAATATTATTGATTAGAGTCTTTTCTGGGTTTCGATTTTGATGTATACTCATCAAATAAATTGTCGTAGAACAAGCTGCGATTCAATATCTACTGTTTATTTAGACGTATTTTATTGAAAGAAACAAGTAGATCATCATCGTGTTTATTTGCTGCAGGATGAGTGTTAGTATTATTGCATACATTAGGATATATCAGTTTTTTGGTGTGGAAAAAAATGAGCTGAAGAAAAAAGAGAACAACAACGAGAAAGGGAGACAAGAAGAGAGGAAGAGAGGGAATAGAGCAATGGGAAAGGAATTTTTTTTTATACTAAAAACTTGATAGGGAGAATGTAAAAGAGGAACAGTGAGTGTTATAGGTAGACAAAGGGAACAAAAGGGAGAACTAAAAAGAAAGAATTAGCAAGAACTGAAGAAAAAGTTGGCCTTGTAATAATTCTTTCCAAAACTGTAGCGCTGCGATTATCACCTGAAACTCAGAAACTATTCTCAACAAAAAGACGAATAGCATCTCCATTATGCTGTACAAGGCCACATTGTTTCGAAACGGAGCAGAATACAAAAGCTGTCTTTGTTAGATCTATGCGTTTTTTTCACCTTTAGAAAACGAGCATTCACTCTTTCATTGTCTGAGAAGTAGAATATTTTGCTTGTGAATCAACATCAGAAAATAACGTAGAATAGCATTCCAATTAGAACAGAAAAGTCAATAAAGCTTCAGATGCAATTAAAGCGATTCGAAAAAGAAAGCACATTTATGGCTGCTTTAGAAAATAAAGAAGTATGCATTCGATTTATGTAACAATAGAATTCAGCTGGATCTTTGTGTCCATGGCAATCTTTTTTTAAGCTTACTTGACCCATAAACACCTCCGAAATCTCCACATTCAGGTCACTGTGGTTATCGCGAAAAAAAGTTTTATAACTTCTCTTAAGAAAAGGAGGCCGAAACTCACTTGCACTCAGAAAATGACATTGTATTGTTCCATGAATCCAGATTTCTTTTCTTCAAAGTGCCCACCTG
>NW_004797569.1:609775-611983 GCF_000002075.1 Aplysia californica | reverse complement strand
ACCCCCCCCCCCCCCAAAAAAAAATAAAAAATAAAAATAAAAATAATTCCCAACAGAATAAAAACCAACGCCACAATGCTCTGTCTTGGGTTACCGGGTTCGCTAGGAAGCATTTGAAAAACTTCTGTTTTGTATTCCAATCCATTCGACATGACATGAAGGTATGTATTGGGATTATTCAGAAAAGAGCCTCGGGGTTATCGTTAATCTTTTCAGGTCTAAACTCTCGGAAATGTCAGGGCTTATACAAAACTGAACGCTACGCTAATCATCCATCAGACCACTGCGTGCTCAATATGGTGCATGTATGGAAGCCTTTCGTGTCATTGAAGTATAAGGAAACGCCTTTGAGAAACTAAGAACCTGTAGAAGTAAAACAAAACAAAACAATACTAACTACAACACAAGCGCCCCCCCCCAAAAAAAAAACTCCCCCCCAAAAAAACACAAAAAAACAACAACCAACAAACAAAAAACGACCAAAAAAAACCCAAAAAAACCCCCAACCAAACAACAAAGATAATAACAAACAAACAAACAAACAAAAACTGAAAAGCAAGACAGAACAAAATCAATTAATATAAATGGTCAATTAATATAAATGATCATATCACATTCACGTTTGAAAAAAAAAAGGAAAACACCCAAAATGAATGACTACTCGTATAATTCAATGTATCGGATTCGTTTCGTTTTGGTTTATTTGCACTGTGCACGATTTCCTCTATGCCGTAGGCTAATGATAGTGTATAATGTTGGAGTTGACAAACATTGGGATTAAAAAAGGCGTACGCCTTTTGCTATTTATATCGTAAAAATCGTATAAATTGATTGTTAGATGGCTGAGCCGAGAAAATTGATACAGCTTGAATGTTCGTTTAATTTGCGAAATATATTTTTAAATTTTTTTTGGGGGGAGGGTATAGGGATTTGGGTGGTTTGGTGGTGGAGGTGCAATAATGTCATGAAGAAATTGTGACTATCAGGTCATGATTAGGATGCTCCAAATAAGCAAAATTTCCAACAACCCGAAACAATACATTATCCGAGTTCTGACTCCGCCCAGTCTCACGATTAATATTTATGAAAGAAGCTTGTTATTCCCAGAGATGGCAACTAGAATAACAGTCCAAAGTTTGTTCGACTGCCAATTAAAAAAATAGAAAATATTTCAGTTCCCAGTGACATAAATATGTGTCATGACGTGGTGGAATCAGGCGCTGGTCATTTTTTTGGCATGTGGAGATATTGGTATCATCTTAAAGCCTTTTAATTTATTTGTCTTGCTTTCGATGAAAACATATCCATTAACTTAGATACAACTGGATATGTTGGCGATTGAGGGAGGTGGGGGGGGGGGGGGGGGGGTGCCTGGTTTCAGAGAAAGAGACGGCCAAAGTTAAGTTATTTCCATAGCTTGAGAGTCAGTGAAATCTGAAAAATTACTCATTTTGTTTTTCAGCAAATTCCGCACAGAAATGCGTTCTTAAATGGAAATAAAACGAAAAAAACCTGTATAAACATTCCCAAACACAAAAAAGCCAGTTTTTTTCACTTTCATTATTTGGATGAGTGCCTGATTTCACCGTGCTGCCTCACACATGTCATATACCCCATGTGTGACACCACATTAGATTATTATGGTATTGCCACCTCTTCAAGCCTTTTTAAGATAAACTACAGCATGCCGACTGTCGGCGGACAAACTACAGTATCTTCAAATCTTTTCAGGAGAAAAAGACACACTGATTTACTACCACATTGTGGATTACTTGAGATATGATATTTTCCAGAGGAGCTTTTCTATCTGTCTATCTGTCTATCTATCAATTCAATACATCGATCTATCTGTCTGTGCATATTCAGTAATAGATCAATTTCTCCATCCTTTAGTTCATGTAAACGTGGGTGTGCAAGTGTGCGAGTATGTGCGTTTGTTTATGTGTGTCTTTCTTTTCCTGTCTTTTTCTACCGTTTTGTGTAGGTGTGTGAATGTGTGTGTGTGTTTTTGTGTCTGTTTGTGTGTGTGTGTGTGTGTGTGTGTGTGTGTGTGTGTGTGTGTGTGTGTGTGTGTGTGTGTGTGTGTGTGTGTGTGTGTGTGTTTGTGTTTGTATAATTATGTATGTGTGTGGTGTGTGGGGGGTGTTTGTGTGTGTGTGTGTGTTTGTGTGTGTTTGTGTGTGTTTGTGTGTGTGTGTGTGTGTGTTT
>NW_004797569.1:600693-609675 GCF_000002075.1 Aplysia californica | reverse complement strand
TCCTTTAGTTCATGTAAACGTGGGTGTGCAAGTGTGCGAGTATGTGCGTTTGTTTATGTGTGTCTTTCTTTTCCTGTCTTTTTCTACGGTTTTGTGTAGGTGTGTGAATGTGTGTGTGTGTTTTTGTGTCTGTTTGTGTGTGTGTGTGTGTGTCTGTGTGTGAGTGTGTGTGTGTGTTTGTGTTTGTATAATTATGTATGTGTGTGGTGTGTGGGGGATGTTTGTGTGTGTGTGTGTGTTTGTGTGTGTGTTTGTGTGTGTTTGTGTGTGTGTGTGTTTGTGTGTGTGTGTGTCTGTGTGTGTTTGTGTGTGTAATGTTAACCTGTCCTCCATTGTGAACTCTCTTATATGCTCGTCGTCATTAGGCTCAGATCGTGCCTTGTACAAACAAGCAGGTTTTAGAAAAAGAAAATAAGAAACCAAGTTAGCTGTGAAACCAAACCTTCCAAATTGTAGGAAATGTAGAGCTCAGAATCCAATAGCGGATTTTATTGCAGTTTTTTTTCTACTATGGCTTTGTTTCAAGAGATCTAAAACATGTCAATGTGCTCACTGGTAAAATGGAAGACAAATTAGGCTGAGATAGACCAAAAATAACAACAACAACAACAACAACAACAACAACAACAACAACAACAACAACAACAACCTGGGGTAGTACAGAGCTAGGTGTTTGAGAGCCACCGAGAAAAGGATGGACAAGCAAATTGTGATCACCCACGTCTGTTTCAGATCCGGCACTTGATTAGAAGAACAGTAGAACACCGAGTCTCCCGTGCACTGGCTGGTGATAGCCTTGTTGCGCTTCACTACCTGGCAATATGTGAGGTTAAATCAGACGTGGTTAAATCTGACGCACGTCAAAATATTAAATTCTAACAAACTGGCATTTTCCTGAGTGTTTGACAGTTCTAACCGAATATTTGTTTTTTCTTTTTAGTACAGCACATGTTATGTAAATGTATAACATATTACTTAAAAGTGTTGATTAAAAGCACAAAAAAGTAAATTTGCAGTTCCCAAGGACTCTCAAGTTATGAAAATTACCAAACTCTGGTACCAATTTCTCGCTTGTTTTACCCCTGAAACCAACAACACGACCCTCACCTCCTTCAATAACAATTATCTTGTCTTCTATATATTTAAAATGAAGGGGTATTTTTTTCATCACAAGCAAGACAAATGAACCAGCTTTAAAAATGATACCAACAACTCCAGAAACCCAAAAGTTGACGAGCGCCTGATTCCACCGCGTCGTGACATATATTGTACCACGAAAAAGTATTGTAATTGTTAATGCTTTACGCCCCTATAACGACAACTTAGACAATTTCTTAGGCGGGTTGCTTTTACTCTACCTGTCATGGCCAATCTGAGATTAGTGATATACAACATGTGAGTAGACAGAAGGATAATGTACTCCATAAAAACTACAAACTAAAACAACAAGCAAACAAACGCAGCAACAAAAATAAACAAAAAAGAACAAAAAACAAAACTTTCCCAATCAAGAGAAAAACTCATTATATCTGCGTACAGAGGCGAAGAAACTAACAATACTCCAAAGACGCTGGTATTCACGATAAGATTATAAGGAAGACGTATAAAACGTGACTCTTTTCGGAGATTCTTCTTGGAAAAAAATTCGGTTGTTGTCTAGTGAAATTGCCTCGTAAAAAAAGCTAAGATACATTTGTGAGGCAGCATGGTGAAATCAGGCCCTCGTCAAAATAATGAAAGTGAAGAAACTGTCATTTTTTCCTGTTTGGGAATGTTTATAGAAATGTTTTTCTTTTGGCTCAATACCTTATATTATGTCCTTTTAAGAACATACTTCTGTGTGGGTTTTACTGAAAAACGTTAGAGGCACAAAGAATGTGAATGTTGTTTCCACGGACTCTCAAGCTATGGAAATAACTTTGGCAGCCATTTCTCGCTAATTTTTACCTCTGAAAGCAGGCGACCCCCATCTCCCTCAGTCGCCAATATCTCGACTTGTATCCAAGATAAATGGATATTATTTTTCATTGAAAGCTAGACAAATGAAAAAGCTTTAAAATGATACAAATATCTCCACATGCCCCAAAACTGACGAGCGCCTGATTCCACCACGTCATGATACGTTTACGTTTACGTGTTTCATCTCAGACACAATGCTGAAAATTTCCTCGGAGAGATTAAATGGTTATGACGGTAATTCTGTGGAATGAATTGCCGTGAGAGAGATAAAATTAAAAAACAAGCAAAAAATGAACAGGGATGCGTAAAGCTTTTTTCTTAATATTTTCCAAAATGGTTATTCAATTTACTTCTTTCAGGTCTTGCTCTGAAAAGAAACTAAAATTGTGTACGTTGATAACTTCATGTCAAAACATAAACATCTCTTTTGGCCATGCGCTCTATGGTTCTGCTTGTGATGTCTGGTTTTTTTGGCTAAATAATCTTTACCAAAAACAATAAAACACATAACAAGCTTATTTTCTTTACGGCTATCCTAGCAGTGACGTTTGTGGTGGTTTTGTTTATGTCAGTGCCGTGCTTGCAAAGGCCATGGGTTCGATTTTCATACCTGGAAACATTGTATTGGTCAAATTGGTATCTCTGTTGTTCTACAAAAATGCATCCCACACGTACAGTGTCAGCTGGCATCGATGGGCAGAGTAAAAGCAACCCGTCTTAAAATTGCTAATAGCATAAACAAGAATTTAAGTAAATATAGGTATTTTACATCCATATCGACAATTCATCAAGAGGGCCTGTCAGGCCCAACCGGTCTGAGAAGCATGCAACGTCCCAGGATTGAAAAATAAATCAAACAGAAAAAACCGAGATACTCGATTTAAAAGAAAGAAAAACAAAAAAAAACGAAACAAAACAAACAAAAACGAACAAAAAAACCCAGACATTCTCCATACCAATTCTCCTGACTCCGGATTCGAACTCGGGTCTTCTACGTTCGGACGTTGGTGTACCATAATTTGCAACAGAAGTTTTACCAACTCAAAATCTGCGCTATGTTGATTACTTGTTCGGTCTGTTGCCGGTGATGACCGTTCCCGTATCTCAAAGTAGGAAACTTCTTTTATTTCCCACCTCTCTGGAAATCGATTTTCCCCCTTTGTTTAAGGGAGGCATGGGGGAAGGGGGTGGGGAATGGGAAGTCAGAGAAAGACTGCACTTACTGAACGTCAAGAAATGTCGTACGACAGCTTCTAAATGTGTCATTACCGGGGTACTTCATAGCGGAAAACAAATGATCCTGACTAATAAAAATACATGATTTAAGATAGAATTCTGCGCCTTAGAACTTTTGCGTTTACTGTTTTCCCCTCCAAAGGTTGCTAAATAGTATAGAATTAAGTTTTTCGTGACTGATTTTTAAGTTTGGAACTTAGTTTACATCATGCATGGAATGTCTTACAGTGCGGTCAAAAACCATTCTGCAACTTATCCTTAAATATCTCTTTAAGGGGTGAATTTATTTCAACCATACTTTGCACCGTAGTTTGTATCAATTCTGGTCTCAATATAATCATAATTTCCCTCTGTAATTGAAGCTAGATCAAAATACTTTTCTTCATAAGTATACACAAAATACTATGTAAATCTCCGTCACGCCAAAAATGGGATTTTGCATACGCATGTGGCCTACGTCACCGTTGACCAATGACACCTTTTAGTGGCAAAACTTAAGCCTACGCATAAATGCACTCTCCTGATAAACGACAATTGAAAATGTGAAGACTGTCAGCTCCTACTTTATAATTAGTCTGATGAGAAGCATCATGATGTTGAGGAGGAATCGTTAACACCGGAATGTGCCTTGGTCAAATGCCATCATTAATGACTTAATTAGGCTAGATACCAGAGTAAGAATGTGCAATTCTTCAGACAATCTTCAGAGTTCATCACAAACAACTCTCAATGTATTAGTATAATAATAAAACTTGCAGCGGTCGACAGCGATTCCTTTGTGCAAGTGTGTTTTAGTTTAAAAAATAAATATGTAGTTATCCATGTTGCAAAAACGACGTTGAAAAAGTCTGACAAGTTCTTTATGCACTTGTGATTATTACAAAAAATAATTTCACCATGAAAACTTTTTTTTTGCACTAAAGGTTCTCAAAGCCCGCGTTCAATAGGCGGTATCGCGATTAGAAAAAGGGTGGACATGCTTTTAACAGTGCTAACGCCCCAGTTCAAGGCATGCCTTTTAAAATCTGTAGAAACCACTCACTGGTTCTATAATACAGTTAAAAGCTCTTTTAAAAATAGCTTTTTTGAAACAATTAATACAACAAATTGAGCTTAAGTTAGGGAATCTGTGTTGATAGTTGAGGAGATATTTGACAATAAGTTGCACCACGAATTTTAAACCGCACTTTAGAATTTAAATTCTGGTTGAGGATATTGAAAGGTGTTTTTCTTTTCTTTTCAACATTCCCTGCTAAGCTCAAGCTCTTTGTTATTGTGCTGCACGCGAAAGACGTTGAGTTTGATGCTCGCTGTAGCTTCAGCGGATTCATTTCTGTGGACGACTGTTATACCGACTTGCTCTCATTCTGGGTTGACCCCAGACAAACAGGGTCAAAACAGCCCCCCCCCCCCCCCCCCCCTCTTCTTTTTTTTTTTTGCAAGTGATCTTATTTGCGTCTTTAGGGGGCGAGAAATGATACCCACAACCTTTGTAATAACTCACAGCAGTTAAAGTAAACAAACTATATAATCTCCACCTCCCCCCCCCCTCGCCACCCACCTCATTCAAAACTGACTCAACCTAATGTACACATTCACTCCGTGAAGAAGTGTTCACCTCAAAATAATTTTGATTCCATGACAGAACATAACTTTCCAGTGTTTTAATTCACTAATTCACTATCAAAACTGTTTTGTTTGGAAATATTCCTCTTGCAATGAAGCTGATGCTTTTATGTCCGTGGGAAAGATTAGTTAATATATTTTGTTAAATTTTGTTTATTGAACTGACGCCGCTGTCTGGTTTTCTCAGAAATTGAGAGACTTTCTGTAAAGACACAATCATGTGCAACAGTGGAATTTTCATTTGCACGAGTAGTTATGAAGAATACTTTTAAATGAAAAAGTCGAGTAAACGGAAAATAACCAAGTTAACTTGACATTGTGACGAGAGACACAATAAGCTGCCTTGAAGCCATGCCACTGTTTGGTCGCCACAGGCGATTATACAGCTCGAGAGAAAAATAGGAATAGTGAAAACGACAAAGCTTTTATTTCCAACAGACTTAGCAAGCATAACATTGTAAAACCGTTGTTTGAAAGGAATAAAAAAAACTGTCTTTCAACCCCCACCCCCCCCCCCCCACCCCACAGTACCCCCTTCTTTTTGATATCTAGAAATAAACACATACATGAATATGAGAAAAATTCCTTTGCAGAAAAATATGAATGAAATTCTGAAAGGCTGTACAGCATAGGAAAAGAAAACCATACAAATAAAAAGCACTCTTGAAAACTATTAATAAACTTAAGACACTGTTTTGAATGTTTAGCTCTGTGTTGGTTCCCACGACAAATGGTTGTTTGAAGGGAAGACGGAGATTGCCTGGTGAACATTTATTGGGTGAGAATTGGTTTGGACAGAGAAAGGTCGGTAAATAGTATCACTTGCTTTCGAAGACTTAAAAATAAATTATCATCATTACATATATACTAAATACAATATAGGTTGGGCCTTGCAGTGGGAAGTAAAAAAGTATAGTATCCGCATTTTAGTTATATTATATACTAGCTGGGCCCTCTTTCGATGAAAGGAATGATCGGTGCATTATTATCAACTGAAAGTACTCTAAAAGTCATTGGCCTACTATATTTACACTCTACTGGAATGGGGCACTCAATCTTGAGAGATGCACAATATTATACAGGTCTAGATCTAGATCTAGATCTATACTCTCAAAACAAAATGCACCTCCCGAAATATCACTTCCGGGTTTTCTAAAATTACAGAGACAGAAGCGTCGGCCTACAAAAGCGATTGGCGAAATAAAAAAATTTAGCTTTTGCAGCAAAACTGTCCAAAACTGAAAAAACCAAGGGCGTCATGCTCTGGAGAATATTTTAAAGAATCTTTTGGCAAAAACCGCATGTCGATCGATGCAGCCATTAAAAAGCTTTTTGAATAGCAAAATTCGGCCACCACAAATAGATAATAGATGTCTATATATTTGGTTACTACTTAACAATACCAGTACCTTCCAGAGATTCAATTCCACTCTGCGTTTTGCTGGGTTTGGGACTACTTCAACAAGCCCGGAATATGAAGTACAGTGCACTAACCTTGTGTCAGCCATTATGAGTGAGAGATGAATGATACTGATAAAACCCATCCGTTCTGCCTTCAACTTGTTATTAAAGTAATGGTCTTTTTAGACACCCCGCGAAACTCTTTGGGATAGATCTGAGACCCCCCTCCGCAAACAAGTTGCATGATACGAACATTTATTTATCTATTCATTCATTCATTTAGTTAGTTAATCAGTTAGTTAGTTAGTTAGTTAGTTAGTTAGTTAGTTAGTTAGTTAGTTAGTTAGTTAGTTAGTTAGTTAGTTAGTTAGTTAGTTAGTTATTTGGCTTGTTAGTTGGTTAGGTAGTTAGTAAGCTATTTAGTTAGTGAGTTACTTAGTTTTGAAAGCGTTCGGCTTTGATACATTCTCATAGAAACAGACATAAGAAAGCGAGAGCATCAATCTTTTTTCCTGCACTCACAGCAACCGATGTTTTCTGAAAAGCATAAACTTTATAACTACAAAATAATATATCTGGGTTTGTGTAACCCAAACGCCATCATCATTGGAGGAAAAACAGCGTACGGATTAAACTAGTACAATATCCAATACAACAGCAACAACAACAACAACAACAACAACAACAACAACAACAACAACTACTACTACTACTACTACTACTACTACTACTACTACTACTACTACTACTACTGCTACTTTTACTGCTACATCTACTACTGCAATAAATTATTATTTCAAGAATCGTATCTCGTCCTGGTTATTCCATCAATTTTATTAGCATCACCTGTAAACAATGTGCTCTTCTGAAATGTCAAATACATTTTCCGGGGAGATATTTAAAAAAAATTGCAGCTCGACCTTCGTAAAATGTTAACAGCTAAAGCAAGGATTGGCATCATATATTGATTATCTTTTGTTGGAAGGTGTGTATTTTAGCTAGAGGCAGGTAAGATGATAATAACGTAGAATCATTAGAGGATACCACTGAAAGTTATTTCCATTAAGACGAACATCCGCCTTATATAACATTTTAAGGGAGATGGTTTTTTTGAGGTTGGATTGTTATTTATTTATTTATTTATTTATTTCTTTTTTTAAATTATAATTTTATTTTATTCTTATTCTCAATATTTTGATAGATTTAATTGATTTAATTATTTATAGATCACTTAATCAATTATTATGTATTATATATGTATATATATATTATAATGTATATATATTTTTTTTTATGTTCCTGTATTTCCGCCTTCCTGCTGGGGAAACTGTATTCCGATCATAATATATTTTAAAGATTATTTTAATTAAATCAAACAATCTGCCTCGAAAGTGGGTGGTTGGGGGTGCTCTGGTGTGGTTTGCATCTTCTTTCCTTTTTTAGTTCAGTTTTAGTAGAGTTTTTACGGCGCTAGCAACTGCATAAGGTCATATGAGCGCCAAATCTTCTTTCCTATCAACCACCTATCCTTTTTTATTTCCCCTCCTCCATTTTTTGGTTAGTTACTCTCTGGTAACGCCTCTTTTTTTGTTTGTGTTTGGTAAAGGTTTTACGGCGCTCGCAAATGCATAAGGTCATATGTGCGCGCAGGACACATTAAACTCTTTCAGTTGGTATAGGGAATTTTGAATTTTGCTTGGGGGTGGCCAAAGCCTACTCTTATCGGTTTTTGGACCGCCAAGGGATCTTTATCGAGCGCAACTTGCACACGGGACCTCCGAGATTTTTCCTCATTGTCCGAGAAGGCTAAGCCTGGATCTTTCCTACCAGAAGATCAGGGGTGTGGCTGAAAGACAGCAGTAAGGAGGAGCCAAGGAGTAGCAGTAGAAAGTCTGCAGAAAGAGTACAGAGCCCAGAAGAGGTAAAGGAGGAGAAGGGGTGAGGGTAGAAAGAGGAGAAGAAAGCAGACAACATAACATTGCTAGAGAGCAGGAAAGGAGGCGAAAGTGAAAGGAAAATTTTTTTAGAGAAGAACATTTTTCGGTCGCCTCCTGAATTCGAACCCGGGACCTTCGAATGAAAGACCAACACTTTAAACTCTAGGCCACGAGAGCCCCATAACGCCTTCAATCATCGACACTTATATGACCTCCTTGTGTTACAAATGCCGTAAACTCTTACTGAAACGAAACTAAGACAAAATAATCCGCTTCATTAAAGTTGTGTCTAGTGGGTCGTAAGGGAATTTGGGTTTTTTTCCAGCGATCTTCCACTTCATCTATAATCCTTTTATAAGTGTGTGGACACGTCATTGCAAAACAGGTCGTAATTGTAAGCTGTGTACTGTATAGCAATCTCTATACTTAAAGGATATTCAACTAATAAGTCTTTCGAAGGGGGCACTCGTGGCCTAGAGGTTAAGGTGTTCGCCTCTCATTCAATAGATCTCGGGTTCGAATACTGATAGCGACGGATATTTTTTACTCTCTAAGATTGTCTCCTTTCACCTTCTTCATGTCTTTCCTGCTCTATAGCAAACATTCTGTTGTGAACTTTCATCTCCACCCTCTTCCCCCACCCTCTTACCTCCTTTGCCCCCTCCTCTGGGCTCCTGACTCTTTCTGCAGTCTTTCTACTGCTACTCCTTGGCTCCTTCCTACTGCTATCTTTCAGCCACTATCCTGATCTTCTGGTAGGAAAGATCTACACCTAGCCTTCTCGGACGAAGGCGAAAAATCTCGAAGGATTAAAACAATTCAG
>NW_004797569.1:593193-598193 GCF_000002075.1 Aplysia californica | reverse complement strand
ATATATATGTATATAAATATATATATATAATTATATATACATATGTGTGTTTGTTTTAGTAGAGGCTTTAAGGCGCTCGCAACTGCATAAGGTCATAGGAGCGCCTTTATATATGTGTGTGTGTGTGTGTCCAAAAGAAAAAAAAATACAATACACACACCCACAGAGAGACAGAGAGAGAGAGAGAGACAGAGAGAGAGAGAGAGAGAGAGAGAGAGAGAGAGAAAGAGAGAGAGAGAGAGAAAGTCAGAGAGAGAGAGAGAGAGAGAGAGAGAGAGAGAGAGAGAGAGAGATAGAGAGAGAGAGAAAATCAAATCACAATTTTTTGTTGTTGCATGTCAACTGTCTTTCCACTGGGCAGGGATATGCATAAAAAAGTATTCCTTTATGAACGCTTTAGTCACTTATGAATACATTCTTGTTTCGGGCATAAGAAAGAATTTTCAATTTTTGTCCCCATTACGAAAAAGAAATTGCGACCGGTTTTCTTTTTTTTTGGGGGGGGGGGAGGAGTAGGAGTTGTCAAACAAATATGAGAGAGTAAACATCACAACGTTTGCCTTGTTCACAATCTGCTTAGTTAGATCGATTCTACAAAGGCCATTCATGGCGAAGAGCTATACCTGTAACTGGAAGTCGTATGTATGCGAAGCCAAAAGAAATGTCAAGAAACGTTTTTATTTTACTTGCAATTCATTCACGACGTGTAAAATAAAGAGGAAATTAACACCTCATCTGAAGAATTCTGCACATTTGATCGAAATTGGAAATCCAACTTTCGTGGCTCATCGTTATCTAAAGTTGGAATCTGGTAAAGACGAGTTCACTTAAATCACCTCTGACGTCTGGACGCAACGTTCTAATGCTTCAGCACATTATAATGATTCAAGAGGCCAACAGTAATATTTTGAAGCTATAGGATTCTCTACAATCTTTTCCCAAATTTTCTCCACTACTTAATTTACATCATTTTATGTGCACACTCAATAGCCTGTTCTTACTGTATTTCTAAAATCCAGTCTGATGTCAAAATCCTGCTCTAACTAGCAAGTTGTTCGCTGTATTAGGCTTTTGCAAACAGCAGTGGGCTTATAATATGCTGATTCAGAAGGAGCTCTTTGTTTAAACATGGCATTCACGTCACTTGCCGTCCTTTTCTTCTATCCCCTTTTTTTTGTTGCTTTGACAGACAGTGTAAGTCTGTTCACGACAATCATTGATGTATCTTATGTAAATAGAGACCATTGATAAGATTTTTGAACGGAAAAATGAGACACATATTATATGAGCTAAAATCTATCCAACAACAGAAAAACAAAATTACTGACTGACAGATAACTGACTTTGACTTAAACGTGTTGATAGACAGATTGACTTTAAGTCAAAAGTATAGATAGACAGACAGACAGACAGACAGACAGATAGATAGATAGATAGATAGATAGATAGATAGATAGATAGATAGATAGATAGATAAAATTATCAGGCCCTCGAAACCTGTTTGGAAACAATAATGCTTTTTCCGGGTGTTCTTTTGAATTTCGAAACGCCTTTGACATTTCTCGTGTTCTTGTCTCCATTTGATAACAATAATCTTCGTAATCTCTCCCACTGAAGAGCCAACTTGTTTTACACAATAGCAGAGAACTCGATGTTCCAGAGAGCTGTCAAGTTTGTGGCAATGCCAGAATCAAGGGATTGATTAAGTTGGTAACAGAACTTGGGAAGGGGATAAACGGGCTACTTGTCGTATTTTGAAAATAATCATGAAAATTAATCCCAGAAAGAGAGGATGTTGCTAAAATTAATTTAATTTACGGGATGAGAAGTACTCAGTTATTTATATACTCTTCCAAAAATCAAAAACAAAATACACCAAAAATAAACTTAACACTTGGTAAATTTTGAACCTAAGGAAACGAAGAACAAAATTATTAATTGTAAATATTAGGGACATAGTTTTGTAAAGGATCAAGTGTTGTCGCCAAAAACACCAATAATCACGCGCAGTGTACATCAAAACGTCCGTATAGGCGAGTTTTGACGAAATCCATAATGACGAGTAGTGGACTGCAATTCAGCATTCTGTAACCTCTCTCAGTGCCGTACAAAAAGCCACAACAGCAACGTCTACAGATGCTCAAATCCTTGGACATGGAAGAATTTCTGATCAGACAGTCCGCTATCGTCTCAGGGAGGCAGGACTCTTTTCTTGAAGACCAGTTCGACGTAACATGTCCACCGCACACCACGTGACAGAACGTCTCCAGTAGTGCCAGCACAAAGTGATGGGTGACAGGTACAGGGATGAGATCGTGCAGCCTCATGTTGTTTCATACCTGAACGCTAATTGTGGCATTTTGCAGCAGGACAACACTCGTCCGCATGTTGCATAGGTATGTGAGGACTTCCTGCGTGCCAACAACATTCCTACTCTACCAAGGTCTGCATGTTCACCGGATTTGTCTTCAATCGAACACGTATGGGACTAGTTGGATGGACGGGTGTGGCAGAGGAATCCGCCACCTCAGCAACTACCAGAACTCCTTGTGGCACTCTAGCATCAGTGGCAGACCATCCCCCAACACGTTATTGCAAACTTGATCCATGGGTTCCCGATGCCGAGAAGGGATCAAAGTTTAATGGTTCTCATATCAGGCACTGACTTTTCGTGTACCCCATTCTGTTTACAAATTTGTGCATGGCATTCGGTTTGTTCAGCATGGCTAACGTTTTGAACGTGTACAGTTAGCATCTGCCAGACCATTACCTTACTTTGTTCTTTTTACTATGTTCGTTATATTTAAAAATTCAGTTTTGAAAGTGAGTGTCAGGTTAATTTTTTAAAGAGTATATGTCGCGGTTGACATTTGGTTTACCTACCAAATGTGGACGTGAACACGTTTGTGGCATTCAGGGATTAGTCACTTTTTTCGTATGGTCGTAGGGTAGAAGGGTTAAAGAGAGTAACATGTTTGCTAATGTGCTAATGAAGTTTCTCTTTTAATCAAAAAAACATAAAACGTCATTTCATATAGGCACCTGCATAATTGGTGTAATTGGTCGGCTTTCCTTTCATAGGCCGATGACGTGCCTTTGATTTCTTCCTTTATTGAAAAATAATAATTTAATATTTCCCTTTCAGATGTGAACACAGCAAGTTGAAATGTGGCAAAGTTAGGTGAAATGTAACACAGGAAGACCAAAAGAGACATGGAATTTCAAATGTGAACAAAAAAGTGCAAAAATTGCACATAACGCGTTCAAATGTGAATATTGACATCTCAAATGTGAATGAATACAGAAACAATTCATGTCGCATTACAAGCAAATGCAACAAGGTTGTAAAATGTTTCAAGACATGTTATGTTGTTTTTCCCCTTGTCGTCCGGGACGTTCAGCTCACGACAGGCAGAAAGATCCATGCACCCTGAATAGAAAAATATATATATAACTTGTGATGATGATGGTGAGTAATGTTTGTTTTTTAATCAAAGTAATAACCATCATCATCATCATCATCATCATCATTATCATCATCATCATCATCATCATCATCATCATCATCATCATCATCATCATCATCGTCATCATCATCATCGTCATCATCATCATCATCTCTGAAAGCACACTCTGCACTTTCTGTTCTTTCGTTAATCTATGGATGCTTACCGTACTTACCCTGAAAAGAAACATTAGCAAGAACTCTTTCACTTTTTTACCGACCACTTAAGAGGTTCATGATGGGGCAATAGCGGGTGCCTCTTTAGTTCTGAATAGCCAAGACGTCGCTGCTCCTTTCAAGATGTCTATTTTGGAAAAGTGCCAAGAACTTGTCAGGCTTCAGTGATGCCTGTTGTATTTGACACACTTTGATTCTTGTTGTCAAAGAAAATGCAACACCCTCCCCCCCACCCCACCCCACTTTCCTATATTTCCCCTCTGCCCAAGAAAATGATAATCTCGCAAATTACGAATAAACTGCATGCATATAGGAGCTTGAAACTCGAAACAGAAATAGATGAGGTATGACGCAGAAAATTTGCAAAAACTGACATTTCTGTCTGGGATCAAAGCGTTTTTTAAATATTCATAGAAATATGCTTTCCCCGCATTAGGAAATCACTTGATTATTTGTATGTTTGCTAAGCTTTAGATTACTAGGGCATTCTGTTCGTGGATTCTTGTTGATGACTTGATTTTTGGGGGTTAATTTTGGATTATTTATTATTGTTGGTATTGTTGTTGCTGTTTTGGTTCTTTGTTGTTGTTATTGCTGTTGTTGTTGTTGTTGTTGTTGTTGTGGCTTATTCTTTGAGAGAGAGAGAGAGGTGTCTTAATTTCTATACTAGTATCATTGGCATTAAGCAATAGTTCACTTTTTATAATGGACTCCATTAGGGAAATGGGTGTTAAGACGCCAAAGCAAATGCACAGAAACAATCTTAAGAGAAATAACATGTTGTCTTTTCAGTCAAGAATATAACGACTCTAAACTGCAGACGGACACGCGAAGTGGTTTTTAACCTTGTGGTTCAAGGGTGAGTAATCTGACAGTGAAATATAATTATTGCTGCTTCCCCACAATAATAGAAATTTTGTTTGAGATCTGGAAAGATCAGTAAAACATTTTTTAAAAAGTTATGTCAAGCCAAAAGTAGTCCAGAGACGCAACCACTGTTTACCATCGTTCAAATAGTTTTATACCGAGTTATTCCCCTTATTCCGTTCTTGGCTTTGTGCAATGGGTGACTCCTTGCTTTGGTATGTGTGGGTTGATGAGCGAGGGGGGATTTGTCATCGTAATATATTACCTTTCATTAATTTACTTGTTTACCTTTGTATTAAAAGCATACGAACGTTTATGTCAAAGGTGTCTAAAAGGGACACATCCGTACGAGCAAACACACACATACACACACACACACACACACACACACACACACACACAAACACACATACACATACACACACGCGACGTACACACACACGCACACACA
>NW_004797569.1:586544-592975 GCF_000002075.1 Aplysia californica | reverse complement strand
CCGCATTCAAAAAAGGATCCAGAGTTCCCTTGGGAAAAATATTAAATCCAAATAACGGATTGAATTCCTACACCCAATTTTTTGAGTGTGTGCACGTCGCCCTAAACTATAAAGTTCCTTTGGGTGTTGTGCTTGAGAGAGTTGTGAAAGTATTGGAACAATCACGTTGCACAGAACTTGAAGACCCAAAGGTAAGATCCTATTATACTGGACCAGTAGTGTAGGATTAAGTTTAAAAAATAAAAATGTAATGTCGATCCTTGCTTTGCAGTACATATAATCCAGTGGTTTATAAAACAAAAAGATTATTCTTTCATTTTTCCTACCGATAAAATCTCGTACCTAGACAGTTGATGTTTACAATTGGTAAATCTAGATCTAGATCTGGATCTAATCAACAAATTTTGAAGGACTGGAGTAAACTAAGGTAAAGTTAAGATCTTGATTTCTTGTAATTTGTAATTGCCTAGTGGTCCAGTAAACTAAAATCTTTATATTATTTTGTTCTTTTATTCAGGAAAAGAAAAGGGAAAGAAAGCTAGACTTTATAACTCATCAGCTGAAACTGTTGACTCACAAACAATTTTCTGTAAGCGATTACTGTTTCGCTATCGAATCGTTTCCCCGCTGCAGTTATGAATAACTAAGAGACATTTTGGTCTTGCCAAGCACAAGAAAAATAAAGTCTGTTGTCGATACAGTCCACTTGTTAAAATGCATTCGAAACAATTGGATTACAGAAAAATCGCAGAGATTGACACTTGATAATATGACTGTAGGACTGTAGGATCATTCTCAGATGTTAAAAATCTTTATGAATTAGAAAAAAACAGCATCCTTAAAACCACGCGACTTACATATGCCTCTGTCAACCCATCAAAACTACAACTTCAAAATGTGCAACATGTATTAAGAATTTTCAATAAAAAGGTTATTGCTGGGCTGGCACTGCAAGAGTGTTATGCCACCGCAGAGTTCATTCAGTTTGTTCTAAACTGGTGGAATACTGTAAATGTATCTGCCAAGGGACAGGACATTCGTATGAAGGACCCACACAGAGCTGCTCAGGTGTTAGCGTCTGATAGTCTGGACACGTATGCCAAGAAGTTTGAAGAAGCAATGTCAGGACAGGGAGTGTCTCGAAAGGAATGCCTCACCCACGACACCAAGAAAGCTCTGGTACAAACCATGCGTGGACTCAGTGCCGTGACAAAACACTTATTGTCATCAGGATTTCAATATGTGCTGCTGCGTGAGATACAGAGCGATCGCATTGAAGGCGAATTTTCCGTTTACAGGCAGTCCACCGGGGCCAACGCGTTCATGACAGCAGGAGATGTTATCTCGGCATGCAAGAAGCGCCTCGCTAGGCATCCAGTATCTTTTCTCGAGAGTATTGATGTCATAGCTGATGATTCCCCATCAACCTCTGACAAACATCTGTGTTGTGGGCCTTTGGTTGCTGCTGATGGAGAAGCCATTGAGAGTAGCTTCTCAGATGTTACTCTGACAGCCAACGAAGAAAGCTGCTGTGCCTATGTAGCAGGATGGCTGGAGCGAAAATGTATTGATGACATCACCTTCAGCGATGATGAGCCATTCGTCTCCACAGAAGTGAAGAACTTTTTAGAGGAAGTGTCCAGAGGCTCCCTTAAAACCCCCATATGTCTACGTATGAACTGACTAGGATTGGACTTTCCTTTATAAAGAAAGCAAAACATAGAGTTCGTTGTCGTCAGAGACTTGTTGGAATTCTATCAACCATGGGGGAATTTCACGACTTCGACATCGTTCAGTCCAAGAAACTGCTCCGTCATCTCGCAAGTGTCTTACTCCGCGGTCTGCACAATCTAGACAAGGATCACCAAAAGGATGCAGCCCTGCTACAGACATCCATCAAGAAGGCACGTATGGCGGATTGACTTAGTGAGTAAGCCTAATTCTTGTTGTTGTATTCGTTAACATTTTTAAATGCTCTTCATACTAATATTCCTGCATGACATAACAAAAATATAGAAATAACATGTATTACTATGCTACAATATTGCGTTCAACAACATTACAACATGTTTTAGCTTTCTCACACTCAATATGAAATGTATCTTGTGCCTAGTGATAAGTTGGACATGTTTATATATTTGGCCTTCGCTAGCCAAGTCAGGAATCCGACGGTGCACGTCCTTGAGTATAGTAGTCCTTGGCAGATACCAAAACTGTCAGATTAATTTAGCATAGACAGTTCAAATTCAACACAACGGTATGCGTAAGGTAATACCAGCTCAAATGTAATCATAGGAGAGCTCATAAATGTAAGTTAAAAAAGTAATAAATGTAAATATATTGAGTGTTTAATGCTATTGGCCCACGCCACATCCTGTAAAACACTCAAATTTGTTAAATAAATAAATGTATATCTAAATGTAAGGGAAAGAAAATTCGTCAGTCCAAATTGCAGCATACAAAAGTTCACAATCCATTAATATGAATACTGCAAAGCTATGATGTAGTCGTCATCTCTGAGTCAGCGGAAGCCACTCTGTCTCTTAGCAACGGCTGCGTTAGGTTTCGCCGCAAATGACGCATCAGGGGACTGCCTGTCCAAGTCTGAAAATCGTTTCGCCGCAAATCGTATTCGAAAACAAGCTATTTATCCAGAAGATAGAAGATCGATTACTTTGTGAACGCCTCTGAAACAAAATTTCTAAACGCTCCCACCGTGTCAATGAGAACTCGGGAGGAGTGAACTGTTATAACGATTCAATCTCTCCCTTTCTCCCTTTATTGTAAGTACTGGTCTCGTCCCTGCTCATTCCCACTCTTTCACATGAAGAATGGCCGCCCAGTTGGTTGTTTGTTTTAGTAGAGGTTTTACGGCGCTCGCAACTGCATAAGGTCATATGAGCGCCAGAAGATTAGAGGTGTTACAAGAGAGTAACAAACATAAAAAAGAAGGACGGGAGATAAGGACGATAGATATTTGATAGGAAAGAAGAAGCAAACCACACCAGAGCACCCGCCAACCACCCACTCTGCCCAGTTTGAACAAAACATTTTAGTAAGTGTGTTGCGTGTTGTTGTGTTGAAACAACTATAAATTCTCCTAGTTTTGGCAAGTAGAATCCCTCTCGGTCCACATGGAGCAGGAAGTTTTTTTGCTTTTTTCCCCTTGCCCATTTATATGAGATTGACGCCATCTGATTAGTAGAAAAAAGTGCACATGATTGTGTCCAATAGTGTATTACATGCATACTTAGTATATCAATTAACTGTAATAGCGGATAGAGATTCCAGGATTATAGATGTAAGTCATTGATCTGAGAGAGGTGATGATTTTAACATTAATAGTGGTGATGAGTGATGATGAGGGATGTCGTTTAAGTACTGTTAGCGTTAGTCCTATCTTCCTCTGCTCATGGAGCAGGAAGTAACTACACGTGCATGATCGTTCGTTAAGGCAAGGGGGCACCAAGCTGTTGCGGTTTCAAGAATCAGCAAAACAGCAAAAGGTGGAAAAGCGCTACTGAAACATGCAAGGCGAGGTGCACGACAGACAAAGACATGAAACACATTCATTATATAAACCCATCCTGCTCAAAGTCCTACTTCCAAAACATATTCTTGTTCCTAAGAAAACTCAACGATCACCAGCAACTAACAAAGTGATAAAACTGAACGCAATAAATTGAAAACAAACAGCCCCCATCAGGCCCGGTATACAATACAGGGCAAATCAACATGGAGAAATACGTCAGGTACATGAGCTTAAAGCATTTTTTTTTAGCAAGTTTGGATTTTTACACCAATTCTGTACCTGAGACATCACATTTTTATCTTCGCTGTCAAGCCATTATATAAACCCGTCATACTAGCAACGTACTAAATTAAATCAAATTGTAATCGAATTCAATCTGCGGCAAAACGATCATTCTTATTTTCAACAGGTACACGCCGTGACGTCATTGCGGCGAAACGTCGACCTCCCCTTAGCAACATAAGCTGTTTACGAGTCTCGCCTTCAATGCTCGATTTTGAAGGATTTGCTGAAATATTTTTGGGTCGTGTCAGAACAGTATATAAGACACGGTTCCATCTCGTAAATCCAGAGACGACGAAAGATTCCATGGCCTTTGCAAAAAAAAAAGATAATAGCTGCAGGTTTTCTGAGATATAGATCAAGAAGGTGTATTTCTGCATGTCGACTTCTCGCCGCACGGAGAAAGCATCAACGCAGCCACATACTCTGAAAACCTCAACAAGCTGAAGAAAGAAGTGGCTGGTGTGGTTTGCTCCTTCTTTTCTATCAAACATCTATCGTCCTTATCTCCCCTCCTTCTTTTTTTATGTTTGTTACTCTCTTGTAACACCTCTAATCTTCTGGCGCTCATATGACCTTATTCAGTTGCGAGCGCCGTAAAACCTCTACTAAAACAAACAAGCTGAAAGAAGTAACGCGTCATAAGAGATTAGACTGTGCCCGAGGGGGTCTTTTTGCAATATGACAAAAACCGTCTCCAAACTGCTAAAGGCACAAGAGCATGACTATACAAACATGAGAGGCAATGTTTTACCCCATCCACCTCGCATTCCTGATCTAGCCCTTCATACCTCCGTCTGTTTGTATTGGGCCAATGAAATAATATCTAGCTGAGAAAGAAAAGTCGTAAGTGACGCCAACATCGAGGAGCACGGCAGAGATTGGCTCCGTCGCAGAGATTGTAAGCATCAGCACGTGCAGCGAGGAGAAAATCGCAAGAGTGTTCACGAGGATTACATTAACAAATAGAAAGAATGCTTGGTTCATTTAATGTTTAAAATGTATCTCAATCACGATATTTTAATCTCCCTCCTTTAACTTATTTTTGTTTCAATTCTGTTGCAGCCCTCTTACCAAGTAAGGTCACAGAGGAACGATAGATCCTCTGGCTTCTTATGCGGGGTGCCCATTGTGGGATCGGGCCTGGTTTGGGGCGATTTGCTAGCCAGATTGAGGGCTCAATGCAGCTATCGTGGCACAAGCCGATCGCGCCCGACTCGTCGCCTCAGAAACAAGCGCATTTATTTTCAAACGACGAGTAGGGCGATCACCCACGACCCGACCCGATCCCATCCGCAGTGGATATCCCGTTTTATTGTTCCCCATCATCCCAACCCTTCATGTACTGTGGCGCGTTTTGAATTTAAAATAATTGTGTCACGACTAGGTGGAATCAGGCTCTCGTCATTTTTTGGGTATGTAAAAGTATTGGTATAATCTTAAAGATTGTTCATATGTCTTGCTTTGGAAGAAAAAATATAAATTTGTCTGGTATAGAAGTTGAGATATTTACTAATGAAGGAGGTGTGGGTCACCTGGTAAAATTAGTCAGAAAATGGCGCCAAAGAGGAGTTACTTCCTTAGCTTGAGAGTCAGTGGAAGGTGAAAATTCACACTTTTTGTGGTTCCAATTAACGTTTTTCAGTAAAACTCCACACAGAAATGTTTTCTTTAAAGGGCATGAAAGGTGTTGAGCCAAAAAAAACCCACGAAATTTCAATGAAAAATGTAAAAACGTGCGGAAAAATTACAGTTTCTTCACTTGTATTATTTTGACGAGCGCTTGATTTCACCACGCTGATTCACGAATAATCAGTACTGTAAATTAAATATTAAATAAATGCTTTCCGTCAATACAACAAAACACTTTTTGTCACCTTCAGTACGTGGGTGCCTGTGTTTCTGGGGTCTACACCGACAAAGAATTGTACCAGAGGGAAAGACCCTTTCTTGCCAGCGTCGATCAAGACGTCAGTAAGCTCAAAAGAGTAGCCTATCTCAGCTGAAGAGATGAGAGGCCAGTGTCCGATAGTGGCCACGAGCCAATTCTTGAAAGGCTGGCCGCCCCGTTTGCCGATTGTCTCTTTGAAAAAAAGAACGTTGAAATCTTTTTTTTTAAATAAATATATATACATACATATTTATATGTGGGAGGTTGGAGGGGGGGCACTACAGGTAGGTCTTACTCCTTTACTCACCCCTCTGTTATTTCTGTATATCGGTCTTACTTTCCCCCCAGCACAATTAATTACCATTATTGTGTCGATGTGCTTCTCTTTACTCAAACAAACAAACAAAATTACGATTGATGACAGAGAGACTGTGGGATAGATAGACAGACTGATAGATAGATAGATAGATAGACAGACTGATAGATAGATAGATAGATATGGCAGAAAGTATTCTTGATGGCAATGACCTCCAGAATAGTAGAGAGTGTTATAGATCTAATAATAATATTTTACGGCGAAAGAAATGTCGCCAACCCATGGGTTACGCTAATTGGAGAAAAACGTTGAGACCCACGCAGTTTTTTGTACTTTCTTTCAGCGGTCTCTCTCTCTCTCTCTCTCTCTCTCTCTCTCTCTCTCTTTCTCTCTCTCTCTCTCTCTCTCTC
>NW_004797569.1:583123-586444 GCF_000002075.1 Aplysia californica | reverse complement strand
CTCTAAGGTCGTAAGTATACTTATATAAGATGGTTAAGATGGAAGCATTTTGATAGATGATGGTAAAAATGACCTTCTTTATCTTTCTTTGTTACAGATAAGAAGCCTAGGTCTTTTACTTCTGACTGATGTTTTTATTTGAGGGGACAAGGGATGTTTGTTGTCTAAAATGATGGAATTAATTTTTTTATGTACAATTCATTCAAGTAGGGGAATGTAGATGTTGAAATTTTACATGCTTTCCGTATTAGTCGATTTAATGTTTCTTTATCTTGTTGTCTTGTGTTCACGGCCCATGCTGTTATACAAAAATTGATCATACTTTCTACAGTTGAATGGTAGAACATGGACATCAATGTTTTATCAACTTTAATTAAAATACTTTAGCTTCCTTGGAAAAAATTGTCTTTTGTTCACTTTTTTTAATGCAGGAGAGAGAAGTGTGGACACGCCAAATACTTATAGTCTGACACTTGCTCGATGTTTTCACATTTAATTTCGAGTGGCTGCAGGGGCAGTTTCTTTATTCTAAAATCAACAACAAGTTCTTTTGGGGTTTTCACATTTAAAAGCAGCTTATGATTTTCACACTATTCAGAAAAGTTAAGTACAAAATTCCGGTAAGCGGTTTCGTTATGGTCAGCCAGAATTAGCCCAATTATGGTTGAATCATCTGCAAATTTGACCAACTTGATGTTACTGTTGTTTATATAGGTAGATATAGCTAGGTTGATCAAGTTTGGATATAGTACACTCGACATTGAACTATTCACTTGCATATTCTAGGGACATGTTTACAAACGACAGACGACAACACAGACAGAAGCCATAAACAAGATATACATGTACATACTATACAGACGATGAACGTTTTTGCTTCGCACTCTTTTACTTAAGATTAATCTGCACACTGTGTGTCTTTTTTAGTTCTACAATGCCACGTCTGTGCGTCAAATGTTCGTATAAACAATACAATCGTCATCACTAATGAGTTTTGAATTTTTTTTTACCTTTCTTTGGAAAATTACGTAAGTCTTACGATTAAAATGTTAATATTGACACTTCGAACATACCCATGTCAAGACAAGATTGGAAAAGGTTTTTGGCACTCCTCACAGATTTCGGATCTTCCTTTGAGGGAGGTTCCCCCAAGATCCCTGAGGGGACAAAATGACCGATAAACAGTCTATGCTACATTTAAACGTATCAGTGGATTTAGCTAGAAGTTTTCGTACAACAAGGAAACAATATTATATTATATCGATCACTTCCTTAAAACAAAAACAAGTTTGTTTTGAAGAAGGGTTCTGTATTCAGCTAGTGGTTTCTATCGGAACAAAATGCTGCGCTTTCTATTACCAATCAGTGACCTTTCCTTTAAACATGACATCATTGTTTAGCAGGGGCAGAGACAAAGGCAGGGGTCTGCTCTATGTTCCCCCAGCTCTAGGGTAGTAGAGATTCTTTGGTTGAAGGAAAGCAACCGCGTTTGAGGCCAAATAATATGACTGTAGTCGCTTAACCACTGGTCAGATTGACTATATATAAAATATATATAGCTTGTCCACTTGTCAGTTAGACTACTGCTTTACCTCAGGTCATTTCAACATTACATAATGTAAGCATGTAACTTGGCAGCTCCCGTTTAGCAGACATATTTCTTGAAGGGCCAAACCTACACGTGCCACGACCCGGTTAAATCTGGCTCTCGTCGCATTTTTTAGCGTATGAATTTATTGGTATCATCTTAAAATGTGCTCATTTGTCTTCCTTTTCATGAAATGATGTCCATCAATCTTGAATAAAAGTCGAGATATCTGAGACTGAAGGTGATGGAAGTTGCCTGTTCATATGGGCAACGTTTGCGACAAAATAGCCGCCAGCGTTTGGTAACTGAAATGTTCTATACAATACAATATAAAAAAAATTAAGATCAGTTCCAGTACGATCAAAAATTCTGTATCTTTGTACGATCACCCGTGTACTAGGCAACCCCGCCAGAGAAACAGAGTGGCGTCGGTAGTCTTGTGGTCAGGCTACCGGACTCGTAATCGTGATGTTGCAGGTTCGGGGGTTTGAGCGTCAGTTCGGCCCGACGTTGTGGTCTTGAGAAAGGCACTTTACACGGAATGCCCGTTTGGCTCGGTCCTTTCGGAGATGAACGTTAAACTCAGAGATCCATCCTCATAGATATTTTGTGTTGATAGACGTGTTAAACCTAAACCATCTCACAACAGAAGCAGTAGCCGGGTTGTTCAGGAGGCCATTGACAACCAATTAATAGAGTAAACTCAACTATTAAAATCTACATTAATACAACTCTAAGGACATTAAATGCAACACTGAAGTCGTACCTAATACAGAGTAATTCCTTAAAGTAATGAGCACTGTCAAAAAACATACCCATTCATTTTTTTAACTTTTACACTCCTAATCCTTTTGATCCCAATGGTTCACATCGCAGTGTTCACTGTTGGCGTCTCTATTGTAAAACGTTAATCTTAAGCGTTTTGTATCTGCAGTTTTGTAAGCAAAGTTCTGTCCTACATCATGAATATCGAATGTTTTAATATTTTGTAATGGTTTTCATTTTATACTGTTTTGATGAAAAGGGTGGGGGTGTATTTGAATTAAGACTCATGAATCTACATTATAACACTTGTTTCTCTCATTCTAGAGATTGCCTAGGCAACACGTAATCATGCACATAATGTTCAGACCCATTGGCACTGTGTATACCAGTTGTGCGTTTGTGAATGTTTGGGTTTATATATTATATGCTTGTGTGTATTTGTGTATGTATGTTTATGTGAGTGTATGTATGTGTGTGTGTGTGTGTGTGTGTGTGTGTGTGTCTGTGTGTGTGTGTGTGTGTCTGTGTGTGTGTCTGTGTGTGTACAAGGTAGTACAAGTGATAAGTAATGTACTCACTCGATGATTCATCATCCACCTCATTTTCGAGTTCGGATATAACATCGATGCTATGCTTGTCCTCTGGGAATTCATGCTTCTTGACCCACCCGCCACACGCAAAGTCATAGAAGTTGTCACAAGGGTGTACGCTGGCATCGATGTTGTTCATTATACGAGCGGCTGGGGGAGAAAGAGGCTAGTATTCACAACAGACGGCAGAACATATGAAAATCAGTATAAATATTGTAGTTTTAGATAGCTCACGTAGTTAATATCAGAGTTGTAGGTTTTTAAAATATTGAAGAAGAAGAAGAAGAAGAAGAAGAAGAAGAAGAAGAACAAGAACAAGAACAAAAACAAGAACAAGAACAAGAACAAGAACAAGAACAAGAGGAGGAGGAGGAGGAG
>NW_004797569.1:575246-582057 GCF_000002075.1 Aplysia californica | reverse complement strand
CCCAGCAATATCTGCAAATTTATTTTATCCAGCGACGAAACCAATCTGTGCTGCTGGCTGAAGTGCCTCAAGGCCATTCCCAAAAGGTGGAGCATTAACATGTTCATATAGAATAGAATAGTAAATGGGCTGATTCATCAGTGTCATGCTCATAACTGTGCCTGAACTGCAAAAGGGAACTGCTGCTTTTTCTTTCCTAATCCTTACTATCGTCATTTTTCCTCTACTTCTTTTGTATGTTTGTCACACTCTTGTGACCTGCTATTTCCGGGGTGCCTTGATAGTCGAAGCAGACTTTGTGCTGTTGAAGTTAGAGGTGAGAAGAGTAAGCTTGATTCTCTGTAAGGACTTCTCTGTTGACATCCACCCGTTGGTGCTCATATGACCTTATGCATTTGCGAGCGCCGTAAAACCTCTACTAAAGCAAAAACAGCCAAGTGGTTAGGCTTCGGGACCCGTCGTCGTGATATTGCGGTCTCAGCTCGGACCGACGTTGTGACCTTGGGAAAGGCACTTCAAGAGCAATTCATTTTGGATGGGTCTTTTTGGAGATGGACTTTAAACTAGTAGGTACCGCTTTTTAAATAACTTACTTCGGCTTGTTCACTTTCGTTCGACAGAGCTTAAAAAATGCTAGCTCATTGAGGATTTTACCTAGGCCAACGAAACATTGCATGGCATTTCTGCAGGCCAGCAACCAAACAATGTTTTTTAATATTAAAAAAATCTCTTTATACCCAGTATTGCAATTTTTCGTTTTATTTCTCTATGATATTATTTGGCATCGGATATAATTATAAATCCTATATATGTTGAACTGTTGCAGTTGTTCGACTTTAGGAAAGGGAAACAAGGAAAAGCCACAGGGCCAGATAATATTCCAGTTGAAGTGGTCGTCGCGCTTGAAGAACTAGGCACTGAAATAACCACAAAGCTCCTAAATGCTATTTATGACAGCGTTGAGATCCCAGAAGATATGATGAAGTCAGTTTTTTATAGCTTTACCTAAAGCACCAGGTACCACTGAGTGTGATATGCATAGAACAATTAGCCTTATGAGTCATTTTACAAAAATATTGCTGCGAGTAATAATGGGAAGATTGAGAAAAAGTGTAAGACCAGAGATATCTAAAACGCATTTCGGCTTTGTTCCTGACAAGGGCACCAAAAATGCTATATTCACCTTAACAATGTTAATGAAAAGATGTATTGAAGCACAGAAAGATCTGTATTTATGCTTCATAGATTATTCAAAGGCGTTCGACAAAGTTAGACATGATGAGCTTTTTAAAATACTGGAAAATCTAGACATAGATGGAAAAGAATTAAGAAATATCAGAAATTTGTAGTGGGACCAAAACGCTGCTGTACGAATTAATGGAGAATACAGTGAATATAAGCAGATTAGGCGAGGAGTGAGGCAAGGAAGTGTTATATCGCCAGACCTCTTTAACATGTACAGTGAAACAATCCTTAGAAACATAGAAGAATGTCCAGGTCTCAATGTAAATGGAGAAAATATTATAACATCAGGTATGCAGATGACACAGTTTTAATAGCAGGCTCCGAAAAGGACCTTCAATTGTTTCTAGATACTGTTGTAACAGAAAGTGAACGTAAAGGATTATTGTTGAATGTAAAGAAAACAGTATGCATGGTAATATAAAAAAGCAGCAAATCCTAGTTGTAATCTCATTAGCAAAAGTGAAAAGATCAAACAAGTCCAACGGTTTAAATATCTAGAATATATGATAACATCTTATGCCAAATATTTCACAGAAATAAAAAGGAGAATTGCAATGGCTAAGGCTAGTTTAGATAAAAATGAGCCCAATCCTGAAAAATAGAAACCTCTCAATGAACCCCGAAATGAAAGTCCTGAAATGCTGTGTTTGGCCAACCCTTCTAAATGGCTGTGAATGCTGGACAATCACTAAAGACAGTGAAAATAAAATAGAAGCAACAGAAATGTGGTTTCTTAGGAGACTGCTAATAGTATCGTTGAAGCGTTGAAGGAAAAGAAATCAAATGAGGTAGTGCTTAAGGCCAAGGTCTACAGTGAAAACTAAAAGCTAGACGGGTAACTTCCCATCTACTTACTTGTGATAACCATAACCCACAGAGATTTTCTTCACATTGTGATACATTTCATTTGTCGAAAAAATCTTTGGTTGCCATGGAAACGGGAAAAAACAGTCGCAATCTTGGATTTTTTAGTATATTTCCATGGAACATTTTTCTTTCGTTATCCACCCAACAGTCATGAAAGTTGGCACACATACTTAACTATCATTAACATCATGCACATTTTGTCTGATTTTCAGTTCACTAAATGAATGGCTGTATTTTTTACGATGTTTTGAAACTTGTGTATGTATATTATGCAATTATAAGCTCTCTACTAACATTAAAAAATCGTTTTAAAAACTTTTTGCACCATATATACATATGAATGAGACAAAATTTGTATTTGATGCTAGTAAACACATGGTGCAAATTTAAAGCATGTCACACAAACCACATAGGAGATTTGTAACTTCAAATGGAGAAAATTTGGTTTTTGAGAAAATAAACTTTTATTGCAAAAGTGCACTTGCCTCCTGCCTGTTGTCATGATGTTTCCAACCCAAAAATACTAGTTAAAATGAGCCAGCAGCATGGCTGGGACCACCCTCAAGTTCTTCCAACTCCCCCCTTCCTTCTAGTTCATGCCATGTGCCTCAAAGACCTTCTCTTAGACAGTTTCTCCTCCTCATACCTTTGACTTCAAGCAATCCGAATTGCTGCCCGTTGTGTCACCAAGCTGAATTGGTACTCTCTCTCTCTCTGACCATACAGCTCCATCACAATACTGCTACCTTTTGGGCCATGGTTGAACTCAGCAATGGCCACCAGCATAGAAAACTTTACTTTCTTGGAAGAGGTAAACTTAACCTTCGAGCAATGGTTTCGTATGACGCTATGAAGACATTCATTTGCATTTTGAGTGGCATGAATTTTGTGATGAAAAATAACAACACAGAAGGTCAAGGCAGATAGTTCTTGAAGAGGAGAAGACGACCTTTGTATCGAGACCAAATTTTACATTGTAGCGTTTATTTTTACCGACATAACTAAGGCCTATTTTAGCCGTACTTTTAGGACAAACTGTGAGTTATGTGATTGCCTGCCTGTCTGTAGGTTGCATTTTCATGGACTTATAGACAGTTTTAGGCTCTAGAATGTAATTCCCAAGATGAGCAAGTGGATATAGAATAATAATATTGCATAAACAGAAAATCATGAAATTGAAGGAAATATTCCATTCTCACTGCCGACCTTGGCCTGAAGCCCACGTGGGACGCTCAATGTTAAAAACAATCAGGAAACGACAAATGCAGTTTAGTTTTTGGGACACCTGAATAGACATAAGGGTCTTGAACATGTAGCTCTCACTGGCAAAATTGAGGGCAAGCGAGGCAGGGGTAGGCCCAGAGCAACATACTTAGGTAACCTAAACAAATGGGTAACAGGGAAAGATCAGGGAAACGTAGCTTTTTTTTTAGAGCATCTGAGCAAAGGAATGAATGGAAAACCATGATCGCCAATGTCTGTCACAGATCTGGCACTGGAAGATGATGAATGACAATACAAACAGGTCTCAGTACAAATTCTACATAATTATTAGATCAATTACATAATATATGTCTGTCATCTGGGCTGTACCTGATAGGCACGCTGTTGTCGCAAACAGGAGACCCGAAAACGATATTATAATGAGGAAACTTTCACATAATTATTTCGGTCTTTCTGCTTGGATGTTACACCCCTCTCAGCCTGGGTTAGCCCTCTTGCCAGGGTTCAAGACTGCATCTTAAATGATCTAAATTACGTTGATTTGAACATAAAAATCATCTAAATTAATTTTCTTTTATTTATTTTTTTTGGTAAGTGTTTTACGGCGCTCGCAACTGCATAAGGTCATATGAGCGCGCGGGACACACCTAATACTTTTAGTTGGAAGGAAATTTTGAATTTTACCCGGGTGGCGGCCGAAGCCTACTCTTATCGATTATAGACCACCAAGGGATCTTTAACGTGCGCAACTTTCACACGGGCCCACCGAGATTTTTCAACCTTGAGAAGGCTAGGCGTAGATCTTTCCTACCAGAAGATCAGGAGTGTGGCAGAAAGACAGCTGTAAGAAGGAGAAAAAGAGCAGCAATAGAAAAGCTGCAAAAAGAGTCAGGAGCCCAGAGGAGGGGGCAAAGGAGGTGAGGGGTTAGGGCAGAAAGAGGAGACGAAAGCGGAGGACAGAATATTGCTAGAAAGCAGGAAAGGAGGTGAAAGGAGACAATTTTAGAGAAGAAAATTTTTCGGTCGCTACCCGGATTCGAACCCGGGACATTTGAAAGAGAGGCCAACACCTTAACCTCTAGGCTACGAGAGCCCCCTAAATTAATCTAAAATGTTTATCTTTTTCAAAATGTTCAGTAGTTCATCATATCCTACCGTATCAAAAGCTTTTGAGTAATCAATGAGGCATAAATGCATATCTTTCTGCTCTTCTGCACATTGTTCCACAAATATTGTTTTGCTAATTATAACATTACAGGTACCCACCCCTGTCAGAACCAACTCTAATTTGTGTTTTCTCTACAATGTAAAGCTAATCATTTCAACTGCTGTACTCAGTCCCAGTATCGTTTCCAGAGACGTCGGGGATTTAGGTAATTAGAAAGACGTAGAGGTTGGAAACTTTGGCTATACGCCTTTATCAAACAGATTTGTTGTTGTTGTTGTTTTTTAATAAATAAAAACTCCTGCGAACTGATAAGGCCGTTGAAATCACACATTATCATGTATCACACGCATCCATGATAGCACACTACTATCAAGCTACTGAGCCAAATTGGTTGTAAGATATGCAGCAAATTTGCCAAGAATTTCGATCCCTGACCTGAGAGCTGGTTAATTACTTTGACTGCTTCTGCAGCTTTAGCTAGCTCACTCTTTGAAAAGGCAAGCGCTCAATAATATATGTATGTCATATCTTAATACATACCTATAGTCGCTGTAAACTTTATACTTGAACGTAAGTTACAGCAGAAATGCGTTTGAGAAATGAGCTCTAGATATATCAATATTATGGCGTTTCCAAGACCCATACCGAGTAACCTTACGGAGAATATTAAATGCGTTGATGTTGCAATATGGCGTTATTTTACATCTAGATGGAAATGTTATATACGTTGTAAAATTAAATAAGTTTACCCGGTTCTTCCTATATTTATCCCGTGTGTTATATGTTGGCGGAATAAGAATAATTGGTCGCTTTTAAGCACAGGGGGTTATCCCGAAAAATGCTGTTTTGAGAAAATCGAAGGTAAAGCTTTTTGCCCCTTGTTTTGTTTCTATAAAAGAGAAGGAGAGTTGTCTCTATAACAAAGCAAGTATACACACCAATGAAACCAAACTTCCCTTATAGCTAGGGAAATAACCACTTTTGATATAGGTCAAGATTTCTGGAAACCCCCGAAATCTGGGTTAGCCTGCTTGTCCTTAAAAGCAGCCTGTATTCTTTTCTTTGTTTTAAAATAACGCCATCATAAAGTTAGCATTGATGTCAAGAGAATGTATGGAGCCAATGAAGAATGTTTTCAGATTAATGGTTCAGCATTCAACAATGACCGTTATGTCACAGTAATAACAAATCTTCTACATGTGTAAGGGCACACCCTGAGGAGACACTCCGACAAGCATCATCAGACAGGCTTTGACGTGGAATCCGCAAGGAAAACGTAAGAAAGGAAGACAAAAGACGACATGGAGGCGAGCGGTACAAGCGGAAATGGAAAAGGCGGGGACATCATGGAAACAGCTAGAAAAGAAAGCACAGGCAGGCTTCGTTGGAGAAATGTTGTTGATGGGCTATGTTCCACTGGGAGTTAAAGAAGGCAAGAGAGAGATACATGTGTAATTTTCACCTCATTTACCAGGACGTAACTTCTACCCTTCCGCCCTATGGTCATACCAGTTGCTGTTTGAAAGTAAAACAATAACTATTCTGTCTTTTCATGCAAAGATTAAAACAAGAACGTTGTGCGTATTATTTTTATGATAATTGGTCGCTTTTCAGCACAAGGTGGCCATCCCGAAAATGCTGGTTTGTGAAAATAGAAGGTAAAGTTTTTTTACCCTTGTTCAGTTTCTTTAAGAGGCAAGGAGAGTTTTCTATATAACCAAACAAATATACACACCAATGAAACCAAACTGCTCCTATAGGTAGGGCAAAGCCCACTTTTGGTATATGCCAAGATTTCTGGAAACCCCCGAAATCTAGATTAGCCCACTTGTCCTTAAAAGTGACCACTTCTGTTCTAAAAAGCAAAGAATTTGTCAAACAAATAGTTAGAGAGTTAGAGTAGCATACCTCTATCCTTTGAAGAGTTCGATCTGTGCATACTTGGATTCGAACAAGATTTCAATAAAACAAAAACACAAAACAAACAAAATCAAAAACAAAAACAGAACAAAAAGCGACATGAAGGGTATAAGTCTCACTTCTCTCTGGCAGTTCTTGTGAGTCCTTCATGAGCTCATTGTCGTCGTCCCTGATCTTATTGGTGGCCACTATCACAGCCAGCACCACCACAGCGACGAGAGCAAGGAGCAGAACAAACAACAGCACCTTCATCGCGCCAGACATCTTGTTCTTATTATTCTCCTCGCTCAGCCTGCTTTCAGAGACAGTCGGGTGTGTGAAAAGATGAGCACACACAGAAAGGTATACAGAAACACACACACACACACACACACACACACACACACA
>NW_004797569.1:570238-573759 GCF_000002075.1 Aplysia californica | reverse complement strand
AGAGAGAAGGAGAGAGAGGGAGAGAAAGGGAGAGAGAGAGGAGGCCAGAAAGCACTGCAGAGGGAGGGTGGTGAGAGTGACAGAGAGGGTGTCGCCGAAAGAGCCAAGAGTAGCCTACCGTAGGCCTACTTAATGTATTCATGGGTCAAAGTCAAAGGTTCAGCCAATCGTAGCCCGGTTTACGCCCTGCGTGTAGTTGCATGTGTCTAATATCTAGATCTAGATCAAGATAAACAATCATGAAAGTATTGAAAGTAGATTTTTCCTGCAGTGGATTTAGCGCGCACGCCGAAGGATGAGTGTATTTTGTGCACAGAGTCTAGATGAGATCAAGAATATAGATCTAGATCTAGAATCTATATCTAAATCGAGATCAAGAAGAATTATGAAATGGAAGTAGAATCTAGATCAGTGATAATTCGATAACCTATTGAATATTGAAAGTGGATTTTTCTTGCCGTGCATTATAGATTTTAAGATCTAAATCTAGCCTAGGCTAGAACTAGATCTATATGTGAATCTTAGATCGAGATCAAGAATGATGAAAGTATTGAACGTGGATTTTTTCCTGCTGTGAATAGATCTAGAGTCTAGAAATAGGCAGTAGGTGAATCTAGATCGAGATCAAGAATCATGAAAGTATTCTTGAAAGTGGATTTTTTCCTACTGTGAATAGATCTAGAAATCTAGGCCATCTGTGACGCCTGCCGGTTGTTAAAAATGTGAATTTCTAAACTCAGATCTATCTATGGACAAAGGCTCCTTCTTTCAATTATTGGCCTATGTCTTTATAATCCTTCGAGATCTAGGCTAGATCTAGAATCTAGATTAGGTTCTAGGAAGCAACAATTTGGCATGTAGGCCTAACTCTTTTTTTTTAAAGTGATTGAGCTGGGACTTAAGGAGAAAATGCCACGCCTTCGAAGAGGGAGAAGAAAGTCTTACCCCTAGATGTAGGCAAGAGGGGTTGCTACATGGATAAATTCAAAATAAAATATTTGTGTTTTGTTTCTTTCCTGTTTTCAGTCTTTTTCCTCTTCTTAACTTTCCTAATAATTCTTCATTATTATTCCGTTCGTAGAACGGGTACTTTTATTACTAGATCTAGTAATAGTAATAATAATAATAATAATAATAATAATAATAATAATAATAATAATAATAATAATAATAATAATAGATAGATAGATAGATAGATAGACAGATAGCATTTGTATAGCGCAAATCCCCGCTCAACAACAAGCTCTATGCGCTTCACAATCTATACTATTACCCCAGCAGACCTGAGAGCATTCTGAAACAACCTCAATTTCCTAGGAAGAATACAGTGCCAGCAGCCATGTACAGGCGCTGAAACACTAACATGCTGACAAGATCTTTCGCTGTCTATGGCCGGGCCCCCATTCCCACCTGGGTGAAGTGAGGAAAATTCGTGTAAAGTGCCTTTCCCAAGGACACAACGTCGGGCCCGCGGCTCGAACCCCCCAACCCGAAACCTCACGATTACGAGTCCTGTAGCCTAACCACTTGGCCACCGACTATATTTTTTATAGTAAAGGGTTTTACGACGCTCGCAACTGCATACGGTCATACGAGCGCGATGCCACCGACTATGACATAATATGCTTACATGGTGATTATTACTGTAGGCAACTCAGGCGCGGTTCGTCTATAGAGCACGGTCGTGCTGTGCCACCCAAAATGTTTTAATATTCTATTACGTAAACACCTACCATAATAAAATAAAAGACACCAGAAACAAACACTAGCCAAATGTTATATCAAAACACGTTTCTCACTGGCGCTGTAGCAGTCATTTCTGTGCCTAAAGCGTAGTAAAACATCTACTAGGCCATGCCAAAATTCATGTGCTGTATCTTAACATAGCAGGATACTCAACAGTGGAAACCTGACCTATAAATCGGTCTTTGGGATAGCCCAAGCGATGACGACACTCGTAGAGAGTTTGGCGGTACATTAATATTAATAAGACGGCACATCTCAAATGAATGTGCTCCTGCCGAATAGTGCCGAAACATAGTCCACAGTACGCAATCTAAAAATAGCGCGATGGACTGTGCACTATTCTATGCCAAAATTATGTGAGCCCCGGAGCAATCCAACGGAGTGCTCAAGTGAATTGTGATTGGTTCATTGTGTTGCCGCTATTCTAAGTGACTCTGTGACCGTGAACCTGAGGGAGGTGAACGTGACATACTTAAGTCATCGTCCTATGAGTTGAGCTTTGGAACGGTTTTGTAGTGGAGTGGTGAAAGGTGTTACTTGAGTGTTCAGTTCTAACGCAGGATGAATGAAATTGACGTTTAGCTAACCAACAAAGTTCTAGAAGTCAAAGCCACAAGTAAAAAGAAAGAAAATAGAATCACAACGTTCTCCCTCACCAACCCAAAGATCCTAAAATTATACACCACCTCATTTACGGTGCCCTTGACTATCTTCAACCTAAGATAGCTTAATTGTGCACGCCCACTTTTTAGACCCACGAGCCGCCCCTGCTGTAACTTAAGGGTAAACATTATTATTGTTAACAAAATTTGACATTTATAAATATTGTCTGAGTGTGACTTCGGCTCGTGGGTCAAAAAGTGGGCGTGCACAATTAAGCTGAAGATTGTCAAGGGCATAGTAAATGAGACGGTGTATAATTTTAGGATCTTTGGGTTGGTGAGGGAAACCTCTTGCTTTTATTTTCATTCGTTTTACTTGTCGCTTCGATTTCTAGAACTTTAAAAATCTGTTTGATAGCGAAACATCAAATTCGTTCATCGTGAGAACTGAACACTCCAGTAATAACTTTCACCACTCCACTACAAAACCTTTCAAAGGCACAACCCACAGGACGGTGACTTAAGTATGTCAAGTTCACTTCCCTCAGGTTCACGGTCACAGAGACATTTCCGGGCTCACATACTTTTGGCATTGTATAGCGTACAGTCTATCGCGTTTATTTGCCTACTGTGGGCTATGTATCGGCACTGTTTGGTAGGAGCACATTTGAGATGTGCCGGCTTATTATTAATATTAATGTACAGCCAAACTCGCTACGAGTGTCGTCATCTCTTGGGTTATCCCAATGAGCGATTTATAGGTCAGGTTACCAGTGTTGAATATCCTATTACTATTATGTTTAGATAAAGCGTGTAGACTTTGGCATGGCATAGTAGATGTTTTACGGCGATATAGACACAGAAATGACAGTTACGGGGCCAGCGAGGACCTTGTTTTGATATTATATTTGGCTAGTGCTTGTTTCTTGCTTCTTTTTTTATGTTTGTGGGTGCTTTACGTAATAGAATATTAAACATTTTGGGCGGTACTGCAGGACCGTGCTCTATGGACAAACCGCGCCTGGTGCAGGCATAGTATGTGGGCGAAGCAGGAGAAAAGTCCCTGTTGTCGGCAAAGCTATTTTTGATCAACATCGGGTGGGAGGGGGGCGGATGTGTTTGTGTGTGTGAGTAAGAGAGAGCGAGAGGGTGTGTGCGCGCGTGTGTGTGTGG
>NW_004797569.1:567179-569182 GCF_000002075.1 Aplysia californica | reverse complement strand
TATATATATCTAGATCTAGATCTAGATCTAGATCTAGACATCTAGATCTAGATCTACATTTAGATCTAGATGTAGAGAATCTACAGTTACGGAAAAGGGAATAAAATCAATTGAAGAATTTAACGTGCTAAAGTATAAGATCACGGATTAGGCTAGATCTATGTTGTCTATCTATAATTTAGAGATCTTATAAGCCCTAGGATGTAGATCTAGATCTAGATATCTAGATCTAATCTAGATCTAGATCTAGATCTAGAACTAGATTCACTCCCATATAATGGCCGTCATGTAAACAAACGGGACCGCAGTTATACAGGAGCGCCGAAACTGTGCACCGAAAAAGAAGCCATTGAAACAAGTAGACTCTCAGGCACTCTAGGCCTACAGAAGCAAGTAGATCTAGGCCTAGAATCTACTGTTGATATGATAATGATAGTAGGCCAAGACCTATTAATCAAGTTGCACGTTAGGCCTAGTGTGTCTCCGCCAATTCACAGGAGAGTAGTCAAAAGTCGCTCTTCGGTCATTCGCCCATCAGGCCACCACTAGATTCTAGATCTCTAGATTTAGATCTAGTCTAGACGTCTAGACATCTTCCGGAAGTGTCTAGGTAGACCCCAATTGGGGACTACGTATAGTCAAAGAGTTATGACTCTTTGGTATAGTCTACTATCTTTGGTATAGTCTAGTAACTTCAAAGAGTCTACATAACAAGTGGGGCCACTCCTCTCTTTGAGCCAATTAAAAAAGTGTCCTCAAAATTCGGTGGCGCACTCCTCGCAAATGCGCACCCTTTGCGAAAAGAGTTACCCTATTTGTGTTTTTTTTTTAATCAAAGTGAAACTAGCAAGTTTTAAAATAAATTTCGGGATAAGAACGCTTTGTTAAAATGGTTACACTGACAAAAAACCTCTTCCGGAGGAAGTTTAATTTGACTTTTGAATTAAAGGCGAGAGGCCATATAAAAAAAATTTTAAAACTAAAACTCCGCACTGAACGAACCCGAACTGCTAATGAACAGCAGTCGATCTGCGCACGCAAGGAGGTGCTTTTCCTATTCTTCTTCAGGAAAAACGAAAGAGAGCTTCAAAACAAACTGCTGTGCCATCTGAAGCAAAGAACGGACTTCCGGCGGACACTTTTTTGGCTGAGTGGACCATCTTGTTATGTACTATCTTTGGTAACATTTTGGTTTGACCTTGAAGAAATTGCTTTAAAGCTGTCTTTTGGGAAATAGGTAGATGGTATCAGTCAATAAATGATTATTGAAGAATCGAAGAGAATTGACTGGCGCGTTTGTTTGTTTTTTCAAAAAAATTTAAATTTTTAAAAATGTGACGAATATTTTAAAGGGGAAAAAGACTTTCCAACAAAAACTGCAGCAATAGGACAAGCCATAATGCAGCTTACCCGACCCAATACAGTTCTTGCCCCATTATTGATCGGATTAGCTATCCAAATGCGTATAGTGTTTGCATCAAAGTTTTTGGTGGATACCCTCAATCCCCTAGGCTTCTGCTCGTCATACAGGGAGGTGCGTAAGTTTGAGATAAACGCAGCTGTGGAGCAAGGCTCTGACCTCCCGCCATTCTCAGAGGGTGACAATGTCCAGTTTGTGGCAGACAATGCTGACCACAACACAACAACAGTAAATGGTCACAATATCTTTCACGGTATGGGCATCATTGCTGTAACTACACAAAAGCGAGATGAATCCAAGAGGATCCCGAGAAAAGACGTCAAAGTCAGTAACATCATTGCCACATGACGAATTGATATCTATTTCTACAAGTATGTTCGTGAACTTCTCTTTGTCCAAACACTTGTATTCTCTCTCTCTCTCTGTCTCTCTCTGATACTTCTGTGTAAATGTTGATATCATGAGAACACCTGTTTTGTACTACTAATTTGGATCTAACGTCATTTCGGCCAATGGCAACATGGAAAATAAGAATGAGAATGGGAACGAAGGCTGTGCATTGCCAGTGTGTGTGTGTGAGGGG
>NW_004797569.1:563311-567057 GCF_000002075.1 Aplysia californica | reverse complement strand
GTGTGTGTGTGTGTGTGTGTGTGTGTGTGTGTGTGTGTGTGTGTGTGTGTGCGTGCGTGCGTGCGCGTGAGGAGGGAGGACATTACAATCATTGCCTTCCCCACGCTTTCCCTCTCTCTTTCTGTCTGTCTATATCGAATAACCGAATAAATCGGAAATAATCGAATAAATTCGTATGGCCATAAAACGCGTCGCAAATCAAGTTTTCAAGGAGAGCAAAGTGAGCAAAGCCTCCCCCCTTTCTGAAACGATTTATTCGATTATTTCCATTTATTCGATTATTCGATTTTGACCGCGCAATTGAATCATTGCCTCTATTCCGCTAAAAAAAAAAAAACACATTTTGTCCCATTACCTTTCCCTCGATTTCTGCTTATGAGAAGGGTCATGTATTTCCAATTTTAAAAACCTATAACGAGCTTAAAAGCAATTAGTTCAAGGTTATGGCATATTCGGCCAAAATATTACCTGCCTAGTAGTCATGGTGTCTAGCGGTGGACCCCAAAAATGTTGGATTGTGTTTGGCTCGTTGAGCGAGCGGTAGCCTAGTTTACATTTGTTACCATGCTACTGATCATCTCAGGCGGTATGTCGATCTAGTGTTACTATAATTAATTTATTTTAGTCCAGAGAGAGAGAGAGAGAGAGAGAGAGAGTAATTTATTCATGAATAAACGTATCTAGATCTAGATGTGTTGTGCACCCAGCCAAGAGTGTGCAGTTTCGGAAAGTAGATGATCTAGATCTAGATCTATATTAAGATAAACTAGATCTAGAATCTAGATCTAGATATGTAGATATCTAGATCTAGTGGTGGCCTGGTGGGCGAAAGACGAGCGACTCTTGACTACTCGCCTGTGAATTGGCGGAGATACACTAGGCCTTTCATACAACTTGATTCATAGGTCTACTATCATACTATCATATCAACAGTAGGCCTATTTGCTTCTGCAGGCTTAGAGTCTACTTGTTTTAATGGCTTCTTTTTCGCTGCACAGTTTCGGCACTGCTGTACAAATGCTGTCCCGTTTGTTTACATGACGGCCATTGTGGGAGTGAATCTAGATTTAGATCTAGATCTAGGTTTAGATCATCTACTTTCCGAACAGCACACTCTTTTACACCACAAAATCTAGATCTAAATATCTAGATACGTGCCCACCACGGCTGGATCGGGCCAATCGCCCGACTCGATCGCCTGAAACTGAAAACAAACACGTTTGTATTTGAGGCGATCGAGTCGGCCGCGATTTTTGCATTTAAAAAAAATAATTTAAAAACCCAAAGCAAAACAAAGCTGCTTCAGAATATTTTAGACATATATTTTGATAAGTATTAAGAAGTCCATGCGTAGATCTATCTATTTTCAAGTGGAGAATATAAGTACATTACATTACATACTGTTTAAAATGCTGTTTGCCTTTTATTTTTCAATCTTTGTTGTGTTACATTTTCTAAATAATGTTCAGATGTTTCGTTTTTCTATTTTTTTGTTGCTGTGTTTATACAGCGTAATGTCATTAAATCCTAAATGTGATGCTGTTCCTACCCTTTAAAAATTTTTAATGTGTTACGTTAGAGCGTGTCTCCACAAAAAAAAAAAATACTGACAATGGCACGCCCCTTCTGTGTGATTCCATAATTTGCATGTAATATCCTGTAGGCCTACTTTTTGTTTTTTGTTGAATTACACACGTTAAGGGTTAAAACGGCCAATCTTCGGACACGCTCTTATTTGTTAATTTTTGTGGTTGTTTATGTGCTGTTCTAATTTTTATTTCATTCCATTGTGAAACCTTTATTTTTCACGTTTTTGCACTCTAGGTGGCTACAAATGATATTCTGGATGCTTAAAACAGAGCACAAGAAATTCTGGTGCTTTAGAATAGATTGTTACCTCTATCAACATATTGCTATTATACGTCATCACAGAGAGTTGAAAGCTTGAAAATTAATGGCAACTTTAATGGCAACTTTTGCCATTTTCCCCGGCAACTTTTGCCATTTTCCCCGGCAACTTTTGGACAAAGAAATGGCAACAAAAACAGATGCTAGATTAAATGCTCTCTTTCTCTTTTTCTCTCTCTCTCTCTCTCTCTCTCTCTATCTATCTCTCTCTCTCTCTCTCTATCTCTCTCTCTCTCTCTCTCTCTCTCTCTCTCTCTCTCTCTCTCTCTCTCTCTCTCTCTCTGTCTGAGCTAAAATAAATTAATTATAGTAACACTAGATACACATACCGCTCGAGATGATCAGTAGCCTTACATTGTAACCTATGTAAACTACCGCTCGCTCGGCGAGCCATTCACATTCCAACTAGACACCATGGCTACGTAGACCCCAATTGGGGTCTACCTAGACACTTCCTTATTGAATAGGCAGGTGCGGTTCGTCCATAGAGCACGGTCGTGCAGTCCCGCCCAAAATATTTTAATGTTCTATTGGGTAAAGCACCTACAATAATAAAATAGAAGACGCCAGAAACAAACACTAGCCAAATATTATCTCAAAACAAGGTCCTCGCTGGCGCCGTAACTGTCATTTTTGTGTCTATAGCGCCGTAAAATATCTACTATACCATGCCAAAGTTCATGCGAGGTATCTAAACCTAACAGATTCAACAGTGGAAACATGACCTATAAATCGCTCTTTGGGATAACCCAAGCGATGACGACACTGGTAGCTACGAGAGTTTGGCGGTACATTAATATTAATAAGACGGCACATCTCAAATGTGCTCCTGCCGAGTAGTGCCAAAACATAGCCCACAGCAATGATTATAAATACCATGATAAAGCAATGGGGCGAAAAGTGTGCGAGCTCACGAAACTACCGGGGGGGATATCTGCACGTCAACCGACGGCCAACCGCTCACCTGCTTCCTTATCAGCGCGCACCTGGTGCGGGGTAGTGCAGCTCGTTGTCCATTGTTTGAGGCCATTATAAAAGCTTTAAATAATTTTGTTTGAAGGTGAAGGCTTGCATGTGACCAAGGCCCATACAACCAGACGGTTTTAGAACACTAAACTAAGTCTTACCCCCCGAAAAGCCTTTTTAAAAAAAAAAAATCACGAGGAGTCCTCTTTGATACTCCACACTTAAAAGAATTAGAAAAAATTTATTGATCTACCACAATTTCTGTTGGCCTAGATCTACTCATCATGATGATACCGCGAGCTGGGCAGTTATTGAAAATTTCTAAGACTAAGACAGTGCCTTAGGTTTATTGAGGGTGGCACCCAAGTTAACCAATTGTGTATCACGTTTTGGGCGACAAAGGATTTGTTTGGCTGTACACGTGCTTAGTCGCAGTGTATCAAAAGCAATTTAATTGGGACACTATATGTATCTCGAAATTAATCCTTTCTCTGACATCGCTATATCTGATTTCTGTAATGACTTTGATGATCTTTTCAACGTTTTCATTTGGTCACTTGTGTCTTTCTCTGTCAAATATCGTCCCAGTCACAACTACATCACAGCACCATGAATTTTTGTAGCTGACACTTCTGTGGTTGAAAGATAATTAAATAAATTTGGCCCAGAAGACAAAAAGAAAGTAACAAACGCATTAATATGAGTCATTGAGTGGATCCACAACATCACTGTTTTGCAAGGTCTTGTGGCAGACAATACATTGTGAGCTGTTAATGGAGGATTACTTACATTGATATCAAGATGAACTTGAACATCTGTTCTCAGTCACCATGAAAAGAAAAGGTGGACTCATCTTGACAATCCAGCCCCCC
>NW_004797569.1:557545-563211 GCF_000002075.1 Aplysia californica | reverse complement strand
CCCCCGCTCACTACAGTTACCTTTTTACGTTTGAAGAGACAGATAATGGCCGACAAAAAAATTATGATCGCATCGCCTTATTGAAGCACTTGCAGGGATGTAGTGGATAGCTTTTTGATAAATCAAAATCTAACGAGTAAGAATTTCAGTCAAACAATAGATGCAGTTCCGGTAGACCTTGATAAAGAACACAGACACATTGTTAATTTTGTTAAATTTTGCAATACATTAAAGATGAAATGAACTTAAAAATGAAATTTTTTATGTAAATGGATACACTTTGAAAATACTTAACGATGCAGTCTGCAAGGACTGTACAGGGATATTGAAAGATTCCTCATCTTCCCATGCAAGGCACCTGACCCTCATCAGCCAGAAACAGTTTGAACATTGCCGTCACGGTGGCTAGAAAAGGCCAGTTTTAAATTTGTGGAATTTGTTGGTTTGTTTGAAGCTGGTGTCTTACAACGGATTTTAAACCTTTGATGAACAGAGCACACAGTAGACAGGATCTAAAGTTGAAAATGCTCCAGGAGCCAAACGTCATTGAAAACAAAGGTGATTCCTCCAAATGCAACACAGTGGACTATGAGTCAGTGTATTTATTAACGTCAGACTGCACGATGACCTTTACAGTGCAGTCAAAATTCGTGGCGCAACTTGTCCTCAAACATCTCTTTAACGGGTAACAATGTTACCTTAATTTTGCACAGCAGTTTGTAACAATTTATCTTAATGTATTCATACTTTCCCGCAACAATTGAGGCTAGATTTAAAAACGTATCTTCGTGAATTTATATAAAATACTAAAATGGGGCCAAGTGGTCACCCCACAGCTCGTGTTATAGTGACACTGCGTTAAAAAAATTCCAAACACCTGAACACTGTATTCTAGAAAATTCCTTAATGAATACTAATTCTAAAAATCCCAGTCGATGGTTTCTACAGATTTTATTTTTTAAAATTTACAGCTGGGGCAATATTTCTTTTAAAAGAAGTCCATTTTTTTCTAATCGCGACATTATGTTTTTTGAACGCATGTTTTGAGAACTTTTACCAAAGATAGTAAATAACAAGATGGGCCACTCAGCCAAAAAAGTGTCCGCAGGAAGTATGCTCTTTGCTTCAGATGGCGCTGCAGTCTGTTTTGAAGCTCTCTTTCGTTTTTCCAGGAGAAGAATAGGAATAGCACCTCCTTGCGCGCGCAGATCGACTGCTGTTCAACAGCAGTTCGGGTTCGTTCAGTACGGAGTTTTAGTTTTTTAAAATTTTAATGACCTCTCGCCTTTCATTCTAAAGTCACATTAAACGAAGAAAACAATCACCCTTTCCTCCGGAAGAGTTTTTTTTTTTGTCAGCGTAACCATTTTAAAAAAGCGTTCTTCTACTTCTTCCGAAATTCATTCAAAAACTTGCTAGTTTCACTTTGATTTTTTAAACTCAAGTAGGATAACTCTGTTCGCTAAAAGTGCGCTTTTGCGAAGAGGGCGCCACCGAATTTTGAGGACACTTTTTTAATTGGCTCAAAGAGAGAAGTGGCCCCTCTTGTTATGTAGACTCTTTGCTTTTACTGCAAAAAATGTGTTCATTATAAAATTAATTTCTAGCATCAGGTTTTGCCTCTAAAAAGGCTCATTAATAAGATAAATGGATATTTTTTCATCAAAATAAACACAGGTGAACAAGCTTTAAGATGATACCAATGACTCTAAATGCCCACCCAAAAATTGACGAGAGCCTGATTTCATGCTGCCTCACAAATCCTCTTCAGTCGGCTACTCGGTGTAATACATGTGCAAACCTAATAGTAAACAAGTTAAATCACAACCACAGTATACAACTATGTACGGGAAAAGGACCGGAGGTGGTAGACTTTCTATATTTTGATGTATATTCCTGTGTAGAAACTTTATTTAAGGAATTTGCCGAGACAAAAACAAGCTAATTTCAGGGTGATTGACTGAAATCTTGTTAGGCTAAGCGCGCACTGGGCAACTTTAGTTGTGCAACTATTTTCTCGCCCAAAAGTAAACAATGAAATTTAAAAAAGCACCGCGCCCACTGGCAACTCTGGTTTTTGGAGACTGAAAATTGTGTGTTTTGTCACAACTTTCCGGCAACGCAGCTGTTGCTCAAATCACCTGTGTTACATACCCCAAACTGACACACAGCGCCCACAGGCAACCAAACTGTCTTTCCTCTGCTGAAATGCTTCTCCTCCAGTTGACAATGACAATGACAATCTTTATTCCTCTCGCAGGGAGAATTTTGTCTTGGTCGTTAACAATGGCAGTAGACGTTACAAAAGTTAGACCTAAAGTAAAGGTGCACTCACGCAAACGCACAACAAGACAGGACATTAGGCCAGGTTGAGATTTCGATATGTAATTGAGGATCCCACGAGACGTAAAAAGTCATTAAAACTGTCCGAGCTCATATGATAATAGTTTTTTTAAACTTAAGAGAGTATGCTCTCAAATCTTCATGCAGTTTGATAAAAATGACCTTTTAAAAACCTCTGACTGGTCAAAGGGTGAACTCAAAACCACTTTTCCTTTTCTTCTAAGTGCAATCACAAATCGTGGAAGTCCATGACGTCAAATGAGGAAGTCAGTAACGATGATAGCCTACTGTTGCATGGCTGTTGCTCAGCTCTGTGCGCGCGGTGTATAAAATAAAGTAAGCCTTATTGAAAATCACGCGACATACCACGTATCTCGTCAAGCGTATTTCGATACTCTAAGTTTAGGGGGGGGGGGGCTCTCGTGGTCAAGAGGTAGGGTGTTCGCCTCTCTTTCAATAGTTTCAATAGTCCTGGGTTTGAAAACTGACAGCGACAGAAAGTTTTATTCTCTAAAATAACGTCAAATGTCTCAAGAGCATTTTTCTAAGCAAACTCCGTTTGAAGGAATCTAGTGAATAACTTTAACGTTCACATACGTTATTTTTAAGAAATCTGTATAACTCCATCTACGCAGCAGATTTCAAATCCATTGGTATTGGTTATACTGTTACACTCTTCTAATGTAGGATTTTTTTCCTTCTTGTTTTTATTACAGAAAGTGACACCTGGGCTTCAACCTGAGGATCTCAAATCTACGGCGACACTCGATGTTGCACAGTTGGCACTGCACCTCTCTGGCAGACCAACTCTCGGGGTTCAACTTCCTTCCTCCTGTGCATTGATGAGTTCTTAGCTGGGGGGGGGGGGGGTCTTAAGCTCAGTCTAACTTAGGGGACGTTCAAGTATAATCTGACGCCTGGAAAGGGGTGGGGGTGGCTCCTGTTAGGAAAGTGTAACACAAAGCTGGGGGGGGGGGGGTCTTGAACCAATGTAATATTACACCTTTTTGAGGTCCCGAATTCCACCGTAATTTGTTTTATTTTTAATAAAGGCGCTTTTGACATTGATATGAGTCTCAATTTAAGTAAAGGTTTTTCAATGGCTTGTTTGAAAAGATCAGGTATGATTCCTGGGGTGAGTGACATATTAATAATAATACAAGTAACAATATGATGCGAGATCTTCAATGCACGTAACTAACAATGAAGTGGGTATTGGGTCTACTAAGTCGCATGTTTTAGCGAGGGACTCTTTGATATACTTAATGACATCTTTCTCTGATACCACTTTAAATGCACTCAAAGTTGATTTGTTCTTAATTGCAAGATTTTCATCAACAACTATATTTGTATTTACATCTAACATATTAGAGTCGAAATCAGGTCTTATTCTTTCAATTTTATCATTGAAAAAGTGCAGAAAATTACAACAAAGTCCTTATCAGTTCTACTGGAAACCGTGTACAATTCTCCCTTCCCAATAATTGATCAGGTAATCGAAAAAAATTCCTTGCAGGAGTTTACATTTTGAAAAGCTGTTTGTGGACGTGGAGGCCCGTTTTTCTACGCTGTCTCTCGCTTTCCTTCGTTGTTTTTTGGCCTCTTTGATCTCGAGAGTGAGCCACGGAGATTCTGGTCTTGGTGAGATCTTACGAGTGACTACGTTAGCATGTTTGTCCAGTGCATTGGGCAGAACTGAAGAGAATTGATCTACAGAGGTGTCAGGCGTAGAGATGAGAACGAAGTTTATATCCGATTTAAAAGATGAGACATCGAGTTGTTTTATGTTACGCAATAACCCTATAAGCCCAAAATTGACGAACGCCTGATTCAACAGGGACACTTATAAAAAAAAATTATACATGTAATAAGATTACCATCCCTACTACTTTAGTAGGTGCTGCTGAGGGTCTTGTGAAGATTTTTTCCTTTTCAACATAACGTCTTTAATTAATCAAGTAGGGTACCTGCGAGTCGAATTGCGTTTAAGTTTAATCAAGCCTTTACAAGTTGTCCTCACAATGACTACAATTATCGAAGTTTACATGATGTTCTATCATTCTTTTTTTTTCTATTAACTGATAAAAGGCAACGAAGGCGCGCTGATATCTCAGTTGGTGTTATGTGGACTACTATGCGGATGACCTTGGGGCGAATCCCCAGAAGGAGGATTTCAATTGAACTTTCCTCTCTTTCTCTTTTTCTTTTTTTTCAAAATCCAAGCGACAGTCTGGCATGTTTACAATGCAGTCTGTTTGAGTTTAGACAGTCTAAGGTATATAGCTTAATTCTTTCCTCGGATCTTTAGTAGAAAACTATATCTACCCATGCTCTATGACAAGAAGACCACCGTAACCCCCTTCCCCCAGCCCAACAGCCCAGTCCAGCCCAGCCCAGCCCAGCCCAGCCCACCCTGGCCTACTCTGAAGGAGCATGATTATTGGACTCAACCAAATCCCTCCGGGTGTCTCTGTCCAGGGCATTCTTCTCGAGTTCCCCCCATGCTGGTCTAAATCTTCCAAAGTCAGCCAGTGATACAAAAAGGGGGGGGGGGGACTATTGTAGAATACTCGATGAAAAAAAAGCACAAAACTGACATCTGTGGTTTTTTAATGGTTGTAACAAAAGTATTATCTTGATTTCATATTATGATTTTATAACGTGATTATAACGTGATGCATTGTGTTTATATGTACGTACGAGTACGTGCTGATGGACTGAAAATTTTGTTTAAAAGATTTTTTAGTGTGCTAATTTACACTACGGTGACTAATAATAGTCTGTTTCAATAGAATCTAAGTCTATCTTCACTGCTGGAGAAAAATGTTGTATAACATTGAATTGGTGTGCAAATTAAAACTTCTTTTCAAATAGTAATAGTAGTGTCCTTAAACAATGAGCTGCGCATAAAGTGAGTTTGCGTGGTTGTTACATTAACTTTTGGGGACCGTTCACTACTGACGTCAGTTAAAATTTGGCCAAAAAATAACACCCCTCCCCTTGTCATCTTCTGTCATCTTTCCCCAGGACCCCTCCCACCCTTTCCCCAGTTGACGTCAACCAAAATGTACATGTACATTTAGACAGAACCTGTTCTAGGCCAATCTAGCTTCTAGAAGTCTGTGCTATAGGGAGATAAGTGTCAATTTTAGATTTTAGGCCCCTCAAAAATATGGCCCAATTTAACAGTTTTTTTATTTTAGGTTAAGAAAATGTGGTCTATAACATTTTGTCTTCTTCCCTGTTCATTTATTTTCTTTTTTTTCACAATTTTTAAAGCATCATGGCTGACGTCAACTTTGTAGGGACCTCCCCCCCCCCTC
>NW_004797569.1:497301-557158 GCF_000002075.1 Aplysia californica | reverse complement strand
CCCCCGTTTATTATTTTCCAGCTTGCCACGACCGACGATCATGTGAAACATAATACGATGTATACTACTCAAAACAAGTTAGGGACTACTACAGTTTTCACTGTAGTATGTTTGAGACTGTGTGCCAAACAAATATTGAGAAGTTAGGTGAGTGAGTTGATGTCATTGTGTGGAAGGGTCATCGATGTTTACAATGATGAACAGATTTAACACAGGTCTTTTAATTTACGCTGCCCAGACAGGGTAAAAAGGGGGCCAATTTTCTGTAAAATTGAACCTGTTTTTGACAATCACTCACGTCATTTGCAACTGGCACTGGTGTTGAGCGAAGGCGGTCCGGACGCCACGTCGCACCACACGACGAGAGGACCGGGTGATCGTCAGAACAGCCCTGGCAACTCGAACCTGCACTGTCTGTCACATCAGACTGCGGGTGGTACCCCCAGGTAACGTTGGAATCAGCAACAGGACCATCAGAAACCGGCTGCGGGAGATTGGTCTACGCTCCAGACGACCAGAAGTCCGGGTTCCACTGACACAGGCCCACCGGATTGCCCGCAGAACCTGGTCCGCCCAGCACCTGAGGTTGTTACGCCCGCAGTGGTCTACTATGCTCTTCACAGATGAGTCCAGGCTCACATTGTCCTTCAACGATGACAGGATCCGTGTTTGGAGGCGTCCTGGTGAGCGTTTCCACGACGAATGTGTACAGGAGCATGACCGGTATGGGGGAGGCTCCGTGATGGTGTGGGGTTGGATTGGACTCAACCACCGGACCCCCCTGCATAGCATTCAAGGCCCTCTGACGGGTGTCTGCTACAGGGACGAGATTCTCCGCCCCATTGCAATTCCAGCTCTTCGAGCAATTGGCCAGGGTGCGATACTCCAGGACGACAACGTCACACATCACCGAGCTCGAGTGGTGGATGACTTTTTGCAGCAGCAGCACGTGATCAGGCTTGACTGGTCAGCCCCATCACCGGACCTTAGTCCCATTGAGCACTTGTGGGATGCTCTTGGGCGCCGAGTAAGAGACCAGCCACCTCTAAAAAATGTGGATGAACTCTTTAACATTTAGGACTGAGAATGGCAAGCCATTTCACAACTGACATTGCGAACATTTATATTCAGTCCCTGAGACAAAGATGCAATGATTGTTTTCTTGCAAATGGTGACCACACGCGATTTTGAGCCCTAGTAATTGTTTATGACGGTTGTGGTGTGAATTCTAAAAACATGAGTTACCTCTTTAAAATCTGAAATTACCCATTTTCCATTTTTAGAATGTGCAAAATGTCATTTGCAAAAGGCGATATTATGATGAATTAAAGACCCCTCTCTAACAATTTTGAACCGTGTCATGTTTTTCAGTTTTATGTACTATGTGTGACTTTAAGTGGTCCGTAACTTTTTTTGAGCAGTATATATAGAATCTGGATATCTGAATGAAACTGCTTTTTTTTTGCTTTTTTGTTTGTTTTGTAAATGGCAATTTACCCTCAGTATTAGTACCGGTACCGGGTTGGCTACCTCAATGTCCTGTGTATTTTTTTAACTTTGGAACATTGGTTTATTTTTTTTTATGAAACTGGTTTGTTCCTAAATGGGAAAAGTTGTCACAGTAACTTACTAAAATCACTAAAATTTCACAATCTCTTGTTCATACAACAGATTTGTTCCTACTAGTACCACGGTATGAGGCTGAATGTGCCACCCCTCCCCCCACCCCCTCCCTCACCCCCTTTTATTCAACCCCCTCCCCCCTTCCCGTTTATTTTATTTTGGTCCACTTGTCAACACCCCCCGTTTATTCGATACCTTACAGTAGAGTATCGAGCATCTTGGTCTCTCTGCTAGGATGTCGTATCCCTCTCAGCCTGCGTTGCCCCGGAGAGGCAGGGTCGAATCCTACTTTTTAAATTAATAGTGTCGATGGGCTTGTAAAAGCTACACTTTAAAAAAAATTATTCTTTAGATGACCTCTAGATCTACCAGTACAGTCATCACGGACTCGATGGTTTTTCCCCAAGCTCTCTTGGTCTTCTTCTGTGTCTTTTGCCGTTTTCAATCCAGTGAAAGTAAACGACAGTGGGAGGCAACACACGGCAATGTCTATACCACTCTATCATCGCCTCTTGATTTCATTTTGGATAAATATGTTAAACATCGTCATGAGTAGGTTTATCGTGCATGTGCTCAATTAAAGCCATAGAGCAAATAATTGAAAAGAAGGTATTTTACGCCCCTGTCGCCACAATTTAGACCATTTAAGAGGTAGATTTCCAACTCCATCCGTCAGGGCCAACCCGGGCAGAGAGGCATTCAACATCCCAGCAGAAAGACCGAGATACTCCAGAAAAATTATCTCCCCACTCTGGAATCGAACTCGGGTCTCCTGAAAGCGACAGCGAAGCATCTAATCGCTACACCAAAGACGCCGGTGCCATAAGACATTCACCAGCAGCGTCTGTGAAAGAACTCGAAGCTGTCGCTAATGATTTTGATTATATTCCGTGGCTCAGTTAAGGGTGGGTCGAAAGGACACATTGCTCTGGAATAGAAAAGTCTCCCGCTGGAGTGAATCTGTAGCAGACATCCTCAGAGCTCACGGGATGTCCCTCCTACAGGCCATTCACCTTGCTTCAGACAGACGACTGTGTCTCCCCGCGACACCCACCGGTACAAGCAGAAGAAAAAAAGTCAGGCGCGGTTCGTCCATAGAGCACAGTCCTGCAGTGCCGCCCAAACTTTTTAATGATTTATTACGAAATGTTGTACAGAAGTTGTATAACATTTTTACTAATTTTAGCTCCAGTCCACAAAGGTGGGAAATTTTGAAGCCAAACATTCCCAGCTCTTTGCACAGTACGTCTCAGAGACGTTGGTCAGCACGTGTTGACAGTGTCAGACCTTCTGCGGCTCACATCGGGGGACTGAGGAAAGCTGTTCAAACTGTTCTACAAATGAACCTCCCCCCAGAAACACGTTCAGATTTGATTGGTATTCTTAAGTACGTGTACTTCGCATCATTTGAATGTTTGATAGTGCCATCTGTTTGGCTCTAAATCCTCACAGCAATCGATCACAGAAATAGAGTGCTTCAAGCACGAGATGCAACTCTTGATGTTGAGGTGGAAAATATCAATAGTCTGATTAAAGATTTGAAAAGCTTACGAGATGAATGGGATGCAATCTTGAGTGAGTCCAAATTAGTAGCAGATAACAATGAGATTGAGCATGCATTCGCCGAAACAGCAAAACGACAAAAGAAAAGGAAGCTTTTTACAGACGAGGCAGAAGATGTAACAGACTACTAAAATCCCGTTAAAAAATTCAAACATGAAGTTTCTTGTGTCCTCATTGACTGCCTTCTTGGAAATTTTGACGACAAGGTAGGCCTATAATACAGTGACAAAACTCGATTCGTTATTTAGTGTTTTGTGGAAATATCACAAGAGGAAGTCAGCGTTATTCGTGATCTTGCAAACAAATTGAACACGGAATAGGCAGTGGATGCATCAGCAGACCTTGCTCAAGAGTTGGAACATTTGAAAGTGATTCATTCAGCGAACATTGGAGAAAATGTCCTGCCGTCTCGTCAGTTGCTGAACAGACTTCATTCCCTGAAACTAGATGCTTTGTTTCCAAACGTTATAATCATGTTAAGAATCTTCTGCACCTTGCCTGTCACAGTTGCGCTAGCTGAACGTTCCTTCAGGGGGTGGATGCGGGGGATTAGCTTTTATAAAAACATCTGTTTGCAAATTGCATATCCAAGTAGTGAAGATGTGTGTCTAAGAGAGAGAGAGAGAGAGAGAGAGAGAGAGAGAGAGAGAGAGAGAGAGAGAGAGAGAGAGAGAGAGAGAGAGAGAGAGAGAGAGAGAGAGAGAGAGCGTATGTTGGTATGTAATAGATATGCTCCAATAAAGTGATTATTCACTGATTATACATGTATATGCCTATGTACATTGTATTTGTTGGGTTATTAAATTGCAGGTGAGGGCGGGTGAGACCGGGGGGGGGGGGGCGAGGAGGGGCCCGAAGGTGATCGCTGCCCCAGGGCCCGACCTGGCTCTCGACGGCCCTGACTATACTCTTAATATTTATACTGATAACAAAACTGGTTTCAATTTAAGATAGGTATTAATTTTGCATTTTGATCGGGTACATCCAGAAGGGTCTACTTTATTGAAGTTTAAAACCACTAAGGGTTCTATTTTAACGTACGAAACTTCCTAACGGGATTTCTGAAATATTTGTCGTACTTACCCGTGAAAACTATGTTCTCCATCCTACATACTACATGTACTCTGGTATCTGGAGGTGATAAAACACGAGAAAAAGTCCGACTCTGGCGGAAACTGTAACCCTGTACCTCTGGGTTGATTTCTGTGGAGCTACTGAGCCCCCGCCCCACCCTTCTCCCACGTACGGCAACAAAGATACAATGTCGTTTACAAAAGCCTTATCCTCAAATTGTTCGTTGAGGGTCTAGAATCTAGGGAAATCCTCCTTACTCTACTTTGCTTACGTTAGGTGTGATCCAGTTTATTACAAAAAGAAATAAGAATGACGAAAGCAGACACCCTTGTTTTACTCTAGAAATCTCCCGAGAGGCACCAATCCCCCCCCCCCATACACAGAGAGAGAGAGAGAGAGAGAGAGAGAGAGAGAGAGAGTCACCCCCCCCCCCCCACACACACACACACATACACACACACATACGCGCGTGCGCGCGCGCACATGATTATGGCAGAAAAAACTCTTCTCAAATCTGAAAGTACCTTAAAATACCAATTGTATATCTAAATATCTTTAATAAATTTCCCCGGGCATCGAACTAGCTTTCATACACATGTAGTATATTAAACCCTATTCAAAGTACCAAGATAAGCACCTTAAAATTTTGTTCTATCCATGTACAGAAGTTGGTGGCTTTCAAGTCGACCTGAACAACATAAACTTTGACTAGGGTATTTTTTAGACAATTTATATTGTGGAAATTTTAAAAAATATTTTTCAAAAAAAAAAAAAAACAGACCTACATCTAGATCTAGATCTAGATTCTAGATCTTGATCTGCATATATAAATATATTATAATTACGATTAACGTTGAATTTGTTCAATTGTTCTTGTTTTATTACTATTTTCCTGAGTTGACATTATCTACATGTAACCATAACAAACTGCCATGTAGTATGGGAGGGGAGTTTAACACTGTAGCATTCAGTTCTAAATGATATAAATAGAAAACAATAAAATACAACATCTTTTTGAATTATAATTAATTGTTAAACCCTTAGCAACTAGGCACGCTTAAAAATGCACAGCCGGATGTAACGGTTCGGGAATTCCCTCTCGAGTCCCATTCTTCCTGTCAACGTGGCATCAGTGCGCATGTGCGGAAGTTCCAGTCAGCTTCCCGTACGTGGCAGAGGGATCGTGGAATTTGTGTACATTGTATGTTGTTGGCAGAAATGACTGGTTGCATTGGTATATTATTATCATAGGTAAGTGAGAAAACTGCATTTACTTCTGCCATAAGTAACTTTTGAATCGGTGTGTGAAGCCTGCTGTATGAAATGTATGTTTTAGATAAATATGTGTCTTCAATGGTCGGTCGTTTTCGCTGTCTTCTTGTCTTGCAGTCAAGCCGGCATTGACTGTGTAAGCAGAGGGCAGTTGTTATTTTCTGTAGATTAGATTTCCGAGTTCTTGTTCGTTCATTTTGAAAGATATATTATGCGTTAGTTAGATGGTCTAGTCAGATTTAATCAACACCTCCTTTACATAATCTTCTTGTGCTCCCAAGCTCAAACTGTTAAAAAACAACAACTCAAAACTCACTGATATCCCTGACTGATCATCCCTGACCCTAGATCTAGTTGAAGCAAGAAACCCAAACTCAGGCCAAACAAATTCAGAACCTTCACATGAGCCTGAGCCTCTGGCTGATGTAATTAATCTGACGAGGGTAGACCCTAGATCATATCTCAAATTGTAATGCATACCTAATTTTACTTATGCTCCTTTGAAAAGGTAAGAGTGGGCCTGTCATTACTCAATTATTTACTGTGTGCATTTTCAGGAAATGGAAATACGGTTGTGATTTAGAGGCCTATACATCACTTATTTTTTCTGCTTATAAATACTCTTGACAAGAATGTGTTCTAAGACTAATGAATTGTCAATTTTTTTCCCTTTCTAGTAGGGGCTACAATATCTAGGGAAGAAATTAATCTTCACTTTATATCAGATTCAGATGTCGTTTTTCAATATGTAATGTCATTATAATAAGTGAGTTCAAGATGAAAATAGTGTTGTTTGAATGAAAATATGATGCAACAATGCATTTTTCTTGCTGACAAGTGTCTTGTTATTGGGGAAAAGATTTAGGAAGAGGCTAGCCGTACTTAATGACGGCTAGACAGTCTAGCCGTTTATTCTTAATATGATGGCTAGACTTACCATTTTAAACAAATAGGCCTACTGAATTGTAAATATAAATTTTTAGTGTGCAGTACCTAAAGTATTTGTATTTGAGACGAAACCAGGTGTCTTAATGACAGTGCATGTATTTTAAACCTCCTGTTTTCTAATGTTAATAGGGCCTAAGATAAGTACGGCTAGACTTCTTGGCTAGCCGTACTTAAGTACGGGTAGACAGCCAGGCTAGCCGTACTTAAGGACGGCTAGACTGTCAGTCTAGCCATACTTAATATTGATGGCTGAATTGTAAATGAAATTTTTAGTTTGCAGTGCCTAAAATATTTGTATTTCAGACAAAACCAAAAGGTGCCTTACTGACTTGCATATGTATTTGAACCTGAATAATTACTAGATCTAGATCTAATGAGACCTGTGTACTTAACAGGCTTGAGTCGATAAGGCCAAACCTAGATCTAAGTACGGCTAGCTAGACGGCTAGTCTCTCAGTCTGGCCGTACTTAAGTACGGCGAGCTACTTCGAAAGATTTATAAATCCGATAAAGATACAGTTACAACTCTCAACAATGTATCCCTCTGTCAAACTGGCTCTTAACTGTTTAAGGTCTGAAATTTCTCACTGATCTTTTGTATATATTACCGAGAAAAAAATAGTCTTCAATTATGTTTCATGAACCTAATAACAACACCCTGTATCTAAGAGGTTTTTATAATGGCGTAAGTCATAAAATTGTTTTGATTATCTAAACTAAATGATATTTTTACACTTGAAAATATTTGTTTCAGAACAGAGATCGCATATATCGAGTAGTCATCTAGATGAGTGGCCAGTTTCCATATCCTGGAGGACCACCTCCCCCAAGCTCACAGCCTGGACCAATGTATCAAGTCAATGGTGCAAGACCTCCTGGTAGATACATATTATAATTTAACTTAGAAATGTCCTTTTTTAATGTATGTAAGGAGTTCCTAATTTAGAGAATAATGTGAAAGTATTGTCTCTGAATGGATGTTCCCCTTAGCGATCGGACAATCTTATCAAAAGTTGATTTTTAGAAGGGTATAGGGTTTTTTATTCCTGCTGTATTAGGAGTACCAGTCAGTCTTACCTCTTTATTTAGTCTTTTGAGTGCATTCATGTTGTATTCCTTGGCGTGAGACAAGAACTGTGTTTGCTGTTCATGTGTCTATTGAATGTTGACGAGACAGACTGCTTACTCTCCTCCCCCAAACCTATCCAAACCTGCTGTTCTCACCAACCCATGTCTACCTTTTTTTTTTTTTTTTTACCTAGTCCGTTCGCCCAGATGACTCTCAAAAAATAACCCTTTGCGATCCTAATGTTATGTATGTAATGTTATGAGAGAAATAATTAGTTTCAGTTCCAGTTAAATGTGAATTTCCCTGTCAGGTTACGTTTCGCATCACCATCAGACCATATGTGTAACAGTCGACACTTATTTGCTGAATTATCAGAAGGTGACAAGCCTTCCACCCATTTTCCCTCTTTGCTTGCTCTTACAAGAAATTATGCATGCAGAGTAGCTTACTGTGCAGCCAACAATATCAGGAATAATAAATAAAATGATATTTGCAGCAATGTCACTATCAATCATTCCCCTCACAACTTTCCACTGTCATCCAGATAACCGGCCACTGCCAGAAATTGTGCCATTTCCAGAAAGGTGGAAAAGTCACACTATAGCATAACAGTAACACTAATCGACACAGGTGTCTTAAACCCTGAACATGGTGCAAGTTATGAATGAAATGAATGTGGCTACTGCTCACTGTCTTAGCTTAATCAAGAATAAATGCTCCGGATGACTGCATGTTTTTTACTTTTCTTCTTATTCTCCAGGAAACTATGGTCCTCCTCAACCCAGTAAAGCAGGTGCAGCACAGCCTCCAATGAATGGTCCTCCTTTTGGAGCACCCATGAGACCACCAGGGTAAGTTGCTTTTTTTTTATTAACTGGTACTAAAAAGCAATAAGTACAATGGTCATCAATTCGATGATTTTTATTTGTCACTCTCTGTCTTTCCATGTGTATTCTCCTTTCTCAAAGGTTTCTTTGCCAAGGAAAAACAAGGAAAGGGTTTGAAATTCATATTCTGGAAGCAAGTGATTAGTGGTATTACACCTAGTTATTTCGAATCTAATGCATCAAGTCATTTTTTTTTTTTCAATTAGTTACTGATTTTCCCCCGCAGAAGGTTAGAAGAAAATGCTTTCAAATGCTTGTTGCAACGTATCTAATATTAATTCAGTGATAATCTTCCACTGACTCTTACTCCATCTGCAGTTGGCTTTGCCGCTCCTTCCCATACCCTCAAGTCTGCAGGGGTTTTTTAACCCATAATCTCTCCTAAATGGGTATTTTTACATTGTTTTGTGAAAGAACATATTTAGTTCTCTGCACCGCGAGTGAAAGAAATGAAAAGTGTGTCCCTAGTTTCGGCGTTGATTTTGCCTTTTAAAACATTGTGAAAGAACATATTTAGTTCTCTGCACTGCAAGTGAAAGAAATAAAGAGGGTATCTCTTGTTTTCAGACCCCCTGGTCCAATGCCACCTACAAGTGCTGGTCAACCACCGGCAGGCTTCGGTCCGCAGCCAGGTCAGGGATTTGCTCCTCCCAATCCTGGAATGGGTGGACCTAATTACCAAGGAATGCCGCCAACATCACAGGTAGGAGCAACAAACATTGACACAGTAGTTTTGTCCATGTGAAGTTTATAAAAAGTTTGCTAGAGCAGGGGTTCTTAACCTCGTTTGGGGTACTAAGCCCCACATGTTTCATACTTGGATTCGTTGAATCCTGCGGGTGGTTTGCAGGTGATCTGGTGTGCTTTGCTCCTTCTTTCCTTTCAAACATCTATCGTCCTTATCTCCCCCTCCTTTTTTATGTTTGTTACTCTCTTGTAACACCTTTAATCTTCTGGCGCTCATATGACCTTATGCAGTTGCGAGCACCGTAAAATCTCTACCAAAACTAAACTAACCTCGTTTGGGGTACTAAGCCCCCCCATGTTTCATACTTGGATTCGTCGAATCCTGCTTGTGGTTTGCAAGTGATCTGGAGTGGTTTGCTCTTTCTTTCCTATCAAAGATCTATTGTCCTCATCTCTCTCTTCCTTTTTTGTGTGTGTGTGTTTGTTACGCTTCTAATCTTTGGCACTTATTTGACTTTATTGTGTTGCAAGTGTGGTAACCTCTACTGAAACTTAACTAATCAAATTGTTCGAGTGGGATAAACGGACGGACCCACGGACGGACACACATACGCATGTGCACACACACACACACACACACACACACACACACACACACACACACACACACGCAGACACACTTTTAACCTCCACTGAACCCTTGATGGTGTTCAGTGGAACCCAGGTAAAAATGACCATAGAAGTTCTTATTCTTTGATATTGTACACATGTCAACAGGGTTAACTAAGTTTCCACTATAATACAGAAAAGATGCTGTTTCCCTTCTTGAACTATAATACATTTCTTCTGTTTACGTCTCACAGTTCAACAATATGAATCTGAACGACCCCAACCAGCCTGGGATGAGGCCAATGGCACCCCCTGGGCCTCAAGGGGTTCCCCCTCAAAGACCAGGGATGTTCCCGCCGGGCGGAAGTCCGCAGGTCAACGGGCCACCCACCACACAGAGACCCCCGGGACCTCCTGTGCCTGGAGGTATGGGAGCTCCTCCTCCCAGCAGTATGGGAGGCAAGATGCCTCCGTCTTCTGGGCAGGGTTTCCCCCCGGGCGCCGGCCCCCTCCCACCCAGCAGCATGGGTCAAATGCCGACCTCCATGGCTCAGCCGGCGAGTGGCCCGATGCCCGGCCACCCTCCTCCTCCCTCGAGCATGCAGGGCCAGATGCCTCCCCCTCCCTCATCCATGGGGATGATGCCTCCCAACTCAATGGGTGCCATGCCTCCCAACTCAATGGGTGCCATGCCTCCCAACTCAATGGGTGCCATGCCTCCCAACTCAATGGGTGCCATGCCTCCCAACTCAATGGGCGCCATGCCTCCGAGCTCCGTTGGCCCTCCCCCTCCCGGCGCGGGGTACCCACAACCACCGGCTACTGGCATGCCCCACCAGCAGCCTCCTGGCTTCCCCGGTCAGATGCCACCACCGCCTTCCTCCCTCCACCAGCCTATGCCTCCTCCAGGACCTAACTTCATGGGAGGACCCCCAGGGATGGTCCCCCCGTCCGGACAGACAATGCACCCACCGCAGCCCGGAATGCCGCCACAACCAGGCCAGATGCCTCCACAGCCCGGACAGATGCCCCCACAGCCTGGACAGATGCCCCCACAGCCTGGACAGATGCCTCCTCCCCCACAAGGCCCTCCTGGGCCCGGGGGACATTTCCCGGGTTCTGCACAGTATGGTCAACAGCCGATGGGATACGGAGGACCGGGTCAGCCCCCTCAGCCCATGCAGGCCCCACAGCAGCAGAGGAGGCTTGACCCTGACCAGATGCCCAGCCCGGTAAGGAGCACACAACTAGGCTTGTGGTTTTTTGTTGTAGATTTTTTTTTTTTTTTTTTTTTTTCTTACTAAAGTTTTGTTCACAAACAAACTGAGGGTGGTGGGTGGTTGGCGGATGCTCTGGTGTGGTCTGCTCCTTCTTTCCTAAGAAAACGTGTCATCTTTAACTTTCTTTTTTCTTTTTTGAGTTTGTTACTGTTTCTGATGAATTGGTGGACTCCCAAGTGAATTGTGGGTATTACTCAGGATGTTGAATTTTAATGTGAGTTTGTTTTGACAAGCAAAGTTTTAAAAAAAATTGATTTTGCAATGTTTACAATACATTTTTATCTAGTCAGCTCTTGCAGGCTTGTGCCTCTCTTGTGGTGGTAGTAATGTTTATTCTGGTGCTGACTCCAATAGTCTGGCGTACCATTCCACCATGACTGCGCAGCAAGGGGGGCTTGTGATTGGTGAGACTAATATTAACTTGTTGCGCCAGCAGTTTGTTGTTTTTTCCACTATATGCCCATTATGCCGGAACTAATATACCAAGAGCATCTATTACACAATGGGTACCTTATTCAAATATTGATAGTGCTGTCATGTTTTCAACAAAGGGATATGTATTTGATACAACTGGAAAGGTAATTGAGCTATATTCACAATAGAGGGGTTGCAAAGTGTTTTGTGGTTTTATGTAAGAGCAAATGCGCAATAAAAGGGTTAATAATTTTTCAAATCATGAACTTGAGTGCCTGGATGAGTTTCATTCAGCATACTGTCACCATTCGCCAGTGTAACCATCAATGTAATTAGAATTTTAAAAAGCATATATCGGTTGCTTTGTAGGGCAAAAGCGTTATAGGGCTTTCATTTTGCATGAACTATTGCCCTGCACCATAGTTGCCAACAGAAACAGACATGAGTGATTTCGATCAACACTTTAAACTAAATAACTCGCTAAATTCTCTTTTTAAACGGACTAATAACGAAACTTGTTATGAAGCTTCTGGTCTTCATCCAAATACATTCGTCATGTCACAAAATACTGTTGAAAATAGCAATAGGCACGGTTATTTACAACCTTGCAAAAAACGACCGAGTTGTTCCTCTGTGGAAAGGGTGTCTCAGTCAGGTGGCAGTTAAAGCAGAGGTATGACTATTTTCTTTATCTCTTCCATTTTCAGATTCAAGTCATTGAAGATGACAAGAGAAACAGATCAGGTGTCTTTCAGACGAACAACAAGGGCAGTGTGCCACCTCTGGTTACCACCACCTTCACCACACAAGATCAAGGTATGCTTTTAAAGAAGAATGGTTTAAATTGGAATGCCCCTTTGTCAGCATTCAAATGAAACATGGAATTTTGTGTCCTCTGTCTCCGTTGTGTACAGTTTTTTGTTCCCCACTTTTCTCGAGTGATATTCACTTTTTTTTTTTCTCTTGAAAACATGTAAGTGGGTGGTAGGTGGGTGCTCTGGGGTGGTTTGCTCCTTCTTTCGTATAAAACAATAACTATCTTCCTTGTCTCCCCTCTTTTTTTGTGTTTGTTACTTTCTTGTAACACCTTTAATCCTCGGCACTTATGTGACATTATTGTGTTGCAAGTGCCGTAAAACACTTACTAAAATAAAACAAAGATGTGATAATTTGAGAGTCCTGCTACTGCCAAACTACACCTTTTGATTTCTGTTTTGTTTAGATTTGTCAGATGTGCCTGTCTGTTCTGTCGTCTTTGGCCATAAAAATAGGTCCTAGCACCTACTGTTGTTGTCAGTGAGTTAAGTCAAGGGTCATGCATGTTGTATGTTTCACTTCTCAGGTGTAGGTGTGTGTTTGTGTAAGAAAGAGGGAACTTCAATTTATTATGCTGTCAGAAGTGTACTCATTTTTGTTGTTGTCTTAACTCACAGCTGTGAGAATGTCAAATGAGGACAGTGGGTGGTTGGCGGGTGCTCTGGTGTGGTTTGCTTCTTTTTTCCTTTCAAATGTAGATCTATCATCCTGATCTCTCCTCCTTCTTTTTTATGTTTGTTACTCTTGTAACACATCTAATCTTCTGGCGCTCATATGACCTTATACAGTTGCGAGCACCATAAAACCTCTACTAAAACAAACAAAATGAGGACAATACATAAAATTGTCTTTTTACAAACTTTCTTTTGTTTTGTTTTTATACTTTCCATGAAATTAACAGTGGATATTATTTGAACCTAAGAAAGTATATTGTGTTTTATCATGTGTGAAGACTGGCTATTAAAATGTCTCACAGTAGAATTGTAATCATAAATGGGCTGATTCAACAATGCCATGCTTATAACTGTGCCTGAACTACAACAGGGAACTGCTGCTTTTTCTTTCCTAATTCTTACTATCGCCATTTTCTCTACTTCTTTTGTATGTTTGTCACACTCTTGTGACCCGCTATTTCCAGGGTGCCTTGAAAGTCGAAGCAGACCTTGTGCTGTTGAAGCTAGAGAGGTGAGCAGGGTAAGTCGGATTCCCTTTAAGGACTTCTCTGTTGACACCCACCCTTTGGCGCTCATATGACCTTATGCAATTGCAAGCGCCGTAAAACCTCTACTTTAAAAATAATGTCTCAGGTTAGTAGAAATCCTGTCAAGACTGTCATGTTAAGATTTGAATGGTCTTTTTTTTTTTCAGGGAATGCAAACCCTAGATTTATGCGTTCAACCATGTACAACATACCGTGCACTGCAGATATGCTGAAATCATCTCATATACCATTTGCTCTAGCTGTGACACCTTTTGCTGAACTGGGTGATCAAGAGGTTTGTGCATTCCTAATTCTTTGTATCTTACTTGGTTTTTGAATGAGTGGGTGGTTGGTGGGTGCTCTGGTGTGGTTTGCTCCTTCTTTCCTATCAAACATCTACTGTCCTTATCTCTCTTCCTTCTATTTTTTGTTTGTTTCTGTCTTGTAACACCTCTAGTCTTCGGCACTTATGTGACCATATTGTGTTGCAAGTGCCGTAAAACTCTTATGAAAACGAATGACTCTCCCACAATAATCTAAATAAAAAATGTAAAAAAATTTCGATGACAGAATTGGCCGTGAGAGAGATGGACACTACTTGGCGAGAGGGAACAAATATTTGTGAGGGATATATTCGGGACTGGGCTTTAACACTTTGCCGTCATATTTTAGGGAAAATCCAAAGAAACTGGGTGGTAAACATCGCCAATCGGCGAGATGAGGCGGCAAAGTGTTAAGGGCTAAGAGATTGTTGCGGCTCCTCAGGAACAATGCGAAGTACTCTGTTGGCGTGTTTCCTTACTTCTTTGGTTGTTTTGTCCTCTTTTGTATTGTTACCATTTTTCTTTTCTTTTTTGTTCCAGCAACCTCCTCCACTGGTTGATTTAGGAGAGCTTGGTCCTGTCAGATGTAAGCGCTGTAAGGCCTACATGAACCCCTACATGCAGTTTGTCGACGGTGGCAGGAGGTTTCAGTGTGTTTTCTGCGGTGCTGCTACAGATGGTATGATTCTTCAACATTCTTTTGGACTGTTCTTCTTAAAAGTTTGCAAATTAATCTCGTTTTGTTTGAAAATTTCCCACAGGAATGCTACATCATTAAGTGTTTGAAAACGAAATTATGAGCGCTGCTGTAAAACTTGTCTTCTTCTGGTTGTTATTGTAATTAAACTACATTTGTAGGGGTTGAGAGAGTGGAATGCCTGTTTTTGATAGGTGTGGGCTTAGAGAAAGTCTTAAATACGCTTTTTGATTGTCTTCATTTATTAAAGCATTTGTCCAAATGAATTCCCAAGATTTTTTCGTGCTACATGGCTTTCAATAAACAAATTTTCTCTCTTTCTTTTCTTTCCACAGTACCAAATGAGTATTTTGCTCATTTGGATCACACAGGGCGCAGAGTTGACTGCTACAACCGGGCAGAGCTGTGTCTAGGGTCTTACGAATTTGTTGCCACAAAGGATTACTGCAAGGTAAGCTGCCAATTTTTTCTTTGTTTTTTTTTTTTGTTGGGTCAGAGATGTTGATGTTGTCTTTGCAGTAAGTGCAATAAATGCTACAATGTACTGAAAAAATTTTAGTTTGCATTCTTTGAAGAAAATCTAGCATTGTTTTCTATTTATTTTATTTATTATTAGGTCAATTTTTACCCCTCACCTCTTCATGTTTTTGTATCATATTTATACTTATGACAATTGACACAAGACTTCATCATGCAGTTTGCCTGTGATGTGTACTGTGATGTGTTATAGGTAGGGTATGACCATACGGTATGAGTGTTATCAGATGTTTTGAGCCTGTTGGGGGTTCTCTATTTTAGCATGTGTTCAGCCATATTCTCTATGTTTATGGGTCTCTACGTTTGGTGTTCACTATTTGTAGCATGTCTTTAGCCATATTCTCTATGTTTATGGCTCTTTACGTTTGGTGCTCACTATTTTTAGCATGTCTTTAGCCATATTCTCTATGTTTATGGGTCTTTACGTTTTCCCCCAGAATGGCACTCCACCTAAAGAGCCTGCATTTATTTTCATGATCGACGTGTCCTACAACAGTGTGAAGAGCGGCCTGGTGCAGCTTATATGTGATAAATTGAAGTCGGAGGTCCTTGTCAACTTGCCCAGGTGAGGCTCAACATGTGCTGTAATTTAGGGCAAAGGTGACGAAAACATATCAGAAAATGACTTTTGAAAAGAAGATTACTTTCATTGCTTTTGGGATGTGAATGTAATGATGTAGAGACGCTTTAAAGAAATTATGTCTTATATTGATGAGTAAAAATGCTCTTTAACTCCTTATCTTCCGCTTGCTGCTCCCAGCGGCTCGAAGTCTGAACCGCTGTGCCTGTGAGCCCGGCCAGTGGCTCGGGCGCTTTTCTTTACGGCGACTTCGGCGTCAAATTATTTTTCCAGCAATTGGGTTTCTAATACCAGGAGCTCATTCGTTAAATGGAAAGCTATTAAAATTGGGTCACTTGCTTGGATTTAATTACCAATTTAGTGATGTATTTGTCAATTTCAAATTTCGTACCAGAAGGGGGCCCCGGCATAGTGGGTTTACCCCACCCCCCTCAGAGATAAAAGAGTTACCTTTACATTTCAGTTTACCCTGGCAAAATATAGCGAGGCTGCTTTTAAAAAAAAATAGCTCTTCATGCTGTGGCCTAGATGAATGGTTAACTTGTAATTTGTACATTCTCTCATAGTCTCAACATGTATTGGTGCCTTTTTTTAGACTTTCATTATGTTTGTTTTGACAGGGAAGCTGGAGTTGAAGAATCGGAGATCAGGGTTGGATTTGTTACTTACCACAAGGAACTGCATTTCTACAACGTCAAGGTATTTGTCTTTCAGTTAAGATAAGGTGAACTTATCTGACTTCTCAGTTGTATGGTTATACTTTTTGGGTTCTTTGGCTTAGCTGAATTGGTAAAAGTAAAAGATTGGGTTGTTATTTACTTTAATCTCTTCTTACTTTGGATGACGTCAGTCGCCAGGTGGCTAGGGTACCGGACCCGAAATCGTGAGATTGGGGGTCTGGGGGTTTGAGCCTCAGCTAGATCCGATTGTGGTTTTTTTTGGAAAGACTTAACATGAATTTCCCTTTTGACTCAATCTTTTCGGAGATGGACGTTAAACTTGTAGGTCCCGCCTCAGGCAGTAAACCTATGCCATTTTCACTTTCTTTGGTCGGCGGGTGCTCTGGTGTGGTTTGCTTCTTCTTTCCTATCAAACATCTATTGTCCTTATCTCCCCTCCTTCTTTTTTGTGTTTGTTACTCTTTTGTAACACCTCTCGTCTTCGGCACTTATATGACCGTATTGTGTTGCAAATGCCGTAAAACTCTTACCAAAACTAAAAAAACTTTGGTTTCAGAGTTCTCTGGCCCAGCCACAGATGATGGTCGTCTCCGACCTGGAGGACATGTTTGTGCCGCTGGTGGACGGCTTCCTGGTCAAGCTGTCCGAGTCAGCAGCTGTCATTGACAGGTGAGTGAGGGGATGGCCACGTTTTTGCAAGAACAGCCGTCACCTGTATTGGCTCTGTGCTGTTTTGACCAAATGGCCCTGACATTATCGAATTAGAGAATTAAAGAATCGGATTAGAAGCTTTTACTGAATGCTTGCGGAGAAAATTGACATCATAGTGGTCTCTGTAATTTGAATCCTTTGAAAGAGTGCTGATGATAAATTTGGTTGAATCTGTTTTATATTTTTATCTAACCTGGAACATCGAATGAGAACAGCTTTTCTTTGTGTCTTTTCATTCTTGTATACTTTTTAAAAGTATAATTTGAGGAACGGAGGAAACAATATTACATCTCGAGCAGTAAAAATTTGTTTTACATTTCATTGTTTGTCGAAATATTCTTGACTGAAACAAAGTAATATATAGAAAATTAATTTGGGTTCATCATATTAAAGCATCAGATTTGTGCTTATGTTTGGTGATCCTTAAAGAGAGGTCAAATCCTTTAATTCATTCAGATGTCAGCTAAAGTCATTTCTGTTTTTTAAATCGATAAGAAATACATTTCGAGAATTTTTTTTTGTCAGAGCACAATGTACTGATTATATTATAATGTAACTGTTGTATTGTAAAGCTCTCAGAGCCTGTGAACTTAATCGGGTTGAGCACTATGTAAATGCAATATATTATTATGGCCTTTCCTCCCCCAGCTTAAGCACTGTATAAATGTCATATTTTATTATTATTATTATAATTACTATTATTATAATTGTGGCCTTTTGTCCCCTAGCATGAGTGCTTTATAAATGCCATATATTATTATTATTATTATTATGGCCTTTCCTCCCCCAGCTTGAGCGCTATATATTATTATTATTATTATTATTATTATTATTATGGCCTTTCCTCCCCCAGCTTGCTGTCTCAGATCCCTCAACTGTTTGCCGAGTCCAAGGAGACTGAGATGGTCCTGGGCCCCGTGATCCAAGCTGGGCTGGACGCCCTCAAGTCCTCGGACCGGGCCGGCCGCCTGTACATATTTCACACTGGTCTGCCCAACGCTGAGGCTCCTGGGAAACTGAAGAACAGGGATGACCGCAAACTGCTGGGAACTGAGAAAGAAAAGGTGGAGTGGCATGATTTATTATTGTTGTGGTGTGGTTTATCCGAGAAATGTTCTTGCCTTGTACGCCACATCCTGTGGGCGGTCTCTGTTGTCTATGTCTATGCTTTGTTTTCATTGTGATAGCATGAGTTATTGTTCTGATGTTGTTCATCAAAGAAATGTTCTTGTGATCATGCCACATCCTGTGGTCAGTCTCTATTCTGTATGCTTAGTTTTCACCGTTTTTAGTATGATTTATTGTTGTGGTATTGTTCATCAGAGAAACGTTCTTGCTTTATATGTCACATCCTGTGGTCAGTCTCTATTGTGTGTGCTTTGTTTTCATGTTGCCCCCTTTTTTTTAAAAGCATACTGATCACTGTGTAAATTCTAGAAGATGAAAATTGAGAGAAGAAAAACAGCTAGCAGATAATACAGCTGACTAACAGTGTACTCCAACCACAAACATGTTTTAACCCCCCAGGGCGGTGCCACTGACTGAAGTGTCTCTAGGCCTTTCTCGTTTTAATGCACAGTAGAATTGTAAATGGACTGATCGAACAATGTCATGCTCATAACTGTGCCTGAACTACAACAGGGAACTGCTGCTTTTTCTTTCCTAATCCCTACTATCGTCATTTTCCTCTACTTCTTTTGTATGTTTGTCACACTCTTGTGACCCGCTATTTCCGGGGTGCCTTGATAGTCGAAGCAGACCTTGTGCTGTTGAAGCTTGAGAGGTGAGCAGAGTAAGTCGGATTCCCTGTAAGGACTTCTCTGTTGACATCCACCCCTGGGCGTTTATATGACCTTATGCAGTTGTGAGCGCCGTAAAACCTGTACTAGTGGGTGGTTGGCAGGTGCTCTGGTGTGGTTTGCTTCTTCTTTCCTATCCTTACCTATCGTCTTTATCTTCCCTCCTTCTTTTTTGTGTTTGTTACTCTCTTGTAACACCTCTAATCTTCGGCACTTATATGACCTTATTGTGTTGCGAGCGCCGTAACACCTCTACTAAAACTAAACCTGTACTGAAACTAGAACATGTTTTGTCACTTGCAGTTTTGGAGTCATGCGAGATCTTTATTTTGACACTCTACTTTTTTCTTTTGTTGGCAGACTGTGCTGTCACCACAGAGCCCGTTCTACCACAAGCTGGGCACCGAGTGTGTGGCTGCTGGCTGCAGCGTGGACCTTTTCCTCTTCCCCAACCAGTATATCGATGTCGCTACAGTCTCCGATGTGTGTCGGGTGACCTCTGGAAACATTTACAAATACAGCTATTTCCAGGTACGTTTTGATATATACTCTATGCCAGTTGTTTTGGAAGGTTGTTTTTTTTAACACATTACGCCCTAACTCGCCCGGAATCTCCCGGGAATTCTCTACGCGCTCCACCCTGACTCGCCCGGAACCGCCCGCGACGACCCAGCGTCTTTAGAAACGAAAGTCTCACCTTGACGAGACTCTAGGGCCGGGATTTTATTTGCATTGTAGAGCAAAAAGTTTCTTCTTTCGTTTGATACCGAAACGAAATTTTTCGGGCCAATAGTTTTAGTATTAGAGCCGAACGAAGTGCGATCACGTTACCGACACTTCGAAAGTGTCTCGACTTGTTGAAAACCGACACAATTGAGATCGAAAAAGGAAATAACGATGGATTTGAGCAAAAACAAGCATATGGCAAATCAGATGACTCAGATTTTGATGAAAACGTTGTAGCAAGAGTTTGGGGCGATTCGGACTGATCAGACGTAGAAAATCTAGAATTTAGATCAGGGCCCGACCGCGAGGCTGAGAGTGAGAGTGACGGGTCGGACACCCCGATTGAACTAAAGTTAAAACATTTCCAACAGTTTGCGCAGACATAAAGTTATATTTTTCTGAAACTACATTCAGTTTTCTTTTTAACCTTTATTTTTTCAGGATTTTGGGAATTTATTTAGTATTTTTAAAATGTGTTTTTTAAAGGCTTGTATTCACGGGAGGTGGGTTATTTCCCCTTGCTTAGGATCTAGGAATGGACTTCCCGTCCAGGCCCTTAGGGTGCAATGTGTTAAATTTTGTCCATTTTGTTTTTCGCGAATATTTTGAATTCAAGATTTGAGTCGCCCAGTGTCCCGAGTTCCAATGCAGTAATACTCTTTTCAATAATCTGGAAAAGACTCAATTTCACGAATTTCTTTAAAATTCGCAAGTTCAAATGGTGGGGAAAAAATTAAAAGGGTATGCAGTAACTCCTAGCCCAATGATTACTCTCTTGTATCTTTTCCTTGATGCCATTTTAAAAGAAAATACTTCAAAACTTTTACGTTAAGAAAAGATTGATTAGAAATTCAAGATGGTAACTCTTAAAGAAAAGTATTGTAGGCCATCCCGTCTCAATTCAAACTACTGTCGGAAATATCTTAGACAGCCACCCATTGTCGAGGAAAAAGTGGTAGTCTTAGACCGGTGGACGTCCAACACACGCAAAGGGGAATTGGAAGTGGCAGTTTGTACAGGTGATTGTCTTATATAGGTGGCCTTTAGAGAAGGTGCAACTGTAATTCAAAAGTGTCAGCCAGGATGGATATATCCAGTATAACACGGATAGGTTGAACACTAAAGACTTGAAATCAGGCATCCGTCAAACTGTGCCTGCGGTCCCGATTTTTCTTCTTCTTATTTGTAAGATATCCCTCGAACTACGGAACCTGTGAACTACAGAGGCCAGTCTCGGCGAATTCAACCTATCCGTGTTAAACTGTAGTGTGCTGTTTTGACTAAATTCATTGATTTTTTTTTTTAGAAAAGCTGATTTTATCCTCTGTTCTGTATGTTACTCCTCATAGCACAGTAAAGCTTATTCAGCCCCTGCTCTTGTCACCTGTGTAATTACGTCAAAGTATCAGAGTAGCAAGTAGAGATTAAGTGTACCTCTTGTTTGTTTGCTTTCCAGGCTGACATAGATGGAGAAAGATTTTTGGAAGATCTGAAGCATTCAGTGAGCCGTTCGCAGGCTTTTGATGCTATTCTGAGAGTGAGAACTAGTACAGGTCAGTATAGTTGGGGCAATGCTCTATTCACTGACAAACGAGTTTGAGGTTTGATATTGGTGAGACTGTATGTGAGAAACTGTATGGTCTCTTGTGATAATGACATAAGATACATCGACGATGTTCTTCTGTTCTGCTTGCACTAATAAATGATAATACAAAGTTAAACTATTCGCCCTGTGAAATGGGTTTTTTTTATAGTTGTGACTTCAACTTTGCTTTTTTTGTTTATGCATATTGCTGTTATGTGGAGAAAAGAGCATGAAGATTCAACTCGCTCAACATATCTAGTTTTCCCTTATACTTGTGGTTACTCTCATTATTCATGAGTGAAAGGAATACAAATGCAAAGATTACTAGTCTTCATCACCCTTCTTTCCATTTTCCAGGTATCCGTCCCGTAGATTTCTATGGCAATTTCTACATGGCCAACACCACGGACGTAGAGATGTCGGCTGTGGACAGCGACGCCTGTGTGGCTCTGGAGGTGAAACATGACGACAAGCTCAGTGAGGCTGAAGGGGCATATGTGCAGGTAATGATACCAGATCCAGATACTGCACTGAAGAATATGTGAGATGCGCTGACAAAAGAGACCCTTTTGTGTTGCAAGAACCGTAAAACTCTTGCTGAAACTTTTTTTAAAAATCTTTTCATCAGAAAAGAATTTCTGTGCATTTGTTAAATGAGTGCAGGTGTTTGGAGGGCACCTTTGCTAGGTCTTACTTCTTTTCTTTACTTCTGTTGTTTCTGTCTATCTTTTTGGCTTCTTTGTCCCTGAACTATATGACCTTTACTGTGTGGATGTTTATCTCTCTTTCCTCGAAATGGGTGGTTGGGGGATGCTCTAGTGTGGTTTGCTCCTTCTTTCCTATCAAACATCATCACCCTGATCTGTCCTACTCCTTTTCATCTACGGCACTCATAATTATGACCTTATTGTGTTGTGAGTGTGCTGTAAGACTCTAACTAAAGCTAAAAAGAGAAATCTTTTTATCCTAAGTAAGTTCCTACTGTGTTGCTGTAAAACTCTTAATAATGCTAAAAAGAGAAATCCTTTCATCCTAAATAAATTCCTATTGTGTTGCAAGTACTGTTAAAACTAGCATGAAAACGAAACAGAGAAATCCTTTCATCATAAGTAAAGTGAATTCCTATTGTGTTGCAAGAAATGCTGTTTAACTCTTACGAAAACTAAAGAGAGAAATCCTTTCATCCTAAATGAATTCCTATTATGTTGCAAGTGCTGTTAAAACTAAGTAGTACGAAAATGAAACACCTGTACTGGAACCCCCTGTATTGAATGAGCCTTGGTATCTCCCCAGGTGGCTGTGCTGTACACAAGTGTCTCCGGTCAACGACGTCTACGCTGCCACAACTTGTCTCTCAACTGCTGTGCTCAAATGGCTGACCTGTTCAGGAGCTGCGAGCTGGACACTCTCATCAATTTCTTCGCCAAACAAGGTAGGTTCTGCCTTCTGTCACTCATTCCAAATTGATGAGATCATCAGAAATCTGTATTTTGTTGCCTCAAAAATGCAGTTTTTTTGTTATTTTGACAAAAATAACTGGCACCCGGGCTGAGCGATTCAACTAGAGACTAGTGTGCTGAGTGCTCCTGTGTTGGGGGCATATGCTTTCAGAGTTTTGCAAAAAGTTGGGTGCAAAATAATCCGATGCTGAAGACTTTACTCCAAATCAATATGGACTGATCTTTCTATTGGTACCTTTTTTTCTGGTAGTTTACATATTTCAAGTTTTAAAAATTATCTTTGAAAACTTGGCGCTATAATAGGCCCCTACCTATGGATACGCTGTTGAAAGCTCTATATTTCTCTGCTAATGAAAGGAGGATATATTTAATTATCGATCTTTCCCACAAAGTCGCGGTGATTTTCCAGCTCCAAATTCACAAACATACAAACAACACGCACCATTGTGATAAGGAAAAGCTGAACATTTTCATGGTGTACAGCATGTGGTGTTTTATTGCTAATGATGATAATAATAGTAATAATAATAGCTCATGTGTCAGTGTTTGACTATGACCATACATCCGCAGTGGAGAATATTTCTCAAGTGAAATAGAAGAGATTGAAGAATTAAAGGTGAAGATGACTTGTGGCTTCTGCTGTGACCAATGAGACCAATTCTGCCAGAGAAAAATTTGCTACATTTTAAACATTTAAAAGCTGTTCTTTCACTTGGGGACATGCACAGCTTGCGGACTTATCTCTTGGTTTCAGTATTTCTTAGTCATGACGTGTCTTGATTTGCTGCCCACTATGACTGCTGCTCTCCGTCTTGGCCTGTGAGGAGCTAGGCTCTCCCATGTCAAAGTATTTGTTAAAGTCTTTCAGACAGATTTTCAGGGTGCGTTCTTAGCACTTTTTTTTTTTTGCGCAACATCCTTAAATTTCCCTGGGGACCATTCATAATAATATACTGCCTTTGAGATTCTACAGAGCAAGGGAAGGACTATGTGAATTACCCCGATTTCTCTGAAACCACTCAGAAGGCCGCTAGTCGTCTGACACTCCAGTGTTTATGCTATTTAATATTGCACCCTTAAACTAAACTTGATAGGGCCAAGCATTATTATGCAATGTAAAATATAACTCTTTATCTCTCTCTCTCTTTCTCTTGCAGCCATCCGAACTAGTCTGAATGCAAACCCCAAACAGGTGCGAGAACACATCATGAACGAGGTGTCCCAGATCCTGGCGTGCTACCGCAAGAACTGCGCCAATCCCTCGTCGGCCGGCCAGCTGGTGTTGCCAGAGTGCATGAAGCTGCTGCCGTTATATGCAAATTGTGTGATCAAGAGTGATAGTATTTCTGGAGGTGAGTACAGCTCTTGTCGCCATAGCCATGTTGTTGTTATCGATCCAGTTTGCCATAGCCATAAGTTGTTCCATGCTCTGCACCAATGGATGAGGTCCTGGGGGTCTCTGCGGTGGGTGGCCCGTTGACCTGACCTCTGCCCATCCCTGGTCTTTGAGGCGGAACCCCTTGAGGCCCAGGAGGTGCCATTGGCCTCTATCGCCATAGCCATAAGTTATTCAATGCTCTGCATCAATGGATGAGGTCTTGAGCTTTCGGTGAGTGTAGGAACTGGGGCTTGTGATTCTTGTAAGACGTGTACAGTAATGCTGACACATATCGGCTGTGACATGTCCTAATCCAGACCTGCCACTCACCCTGATTTTTTCCCCCTAGATTTCTAGCATCTTGATTTTGATCACATGTATCGGGGGAGGGGAGGGGGGTCTTGTCTGTTGCGCCAGATTTTTCTAGGAACTTACTGTGCCTTCGTATATTTATGGTCACCCGTGGAAAATTCTAAAGCCAGCCTGGCAGTCACCCTTGTCATTTGTCATTTTTCTTAATCGTTTTCCCAAGAACACGATTTTTTTCCCCCTTGAGATCCTGATTTTAGATTTCATAGAATGGCGGGTCTACCTAACCCTGTATCTGAAAGAAACAGATTTTTTATGTTTTATGTGTTTTTGTTGTAGCATATTGAGGCACAACTCTGTAAACTATTTTTTTTTTCTTTCTTTATCTTATTCAGGTTCTGAAATATCAACTGACGACAGAAGTTACCTGATGCATTTAGTCAACTCAATGGATGTTACCATGTCCAACGTTTTCTTCTACCCAAGACTTGTACCGTTTGTAAGTACAGCATTAGGATTTCTCTAGATGTATCAAAATATTGTGGCGTCGGTGGCCTAGTGGTTAGGCTCTCGGACTCGCAACCGTTAGGTCATGGGTTCGAATCCCGTCAGGGGCTCGACGTTGTGTCCTTGGGGAAAGGCACTTTGCACCAATTTTCCTCACTTCACCTAGTTGGAAATGGGTACCCAGCTATAGACAGTGAAAGATCTTGTCAGTTTGATAGTGTTTGAGCGCGTGAAATCCGCAGCTTGCACTGTATGCTTCCACGGAAGCTGAGAATGTTTCTGAGTGTTTTCAGAGGGTCTGCTGGGGTAATAATAGTTGTGAAGCGCATAGAGCAAGCTCTTGAGCATGGATATGCGCTATATAAATGCAATTATTATTATTATCAGTGAATGAAATCCCCTCCCTCACCACCACCTCCAGATACCACTCTTTTCGTTTATAATTTTATCATGCTTAATTTTATAAAATATGAGTGTTAAATAAGCTTTTAAAAGACCTCTTTTTTAACCTTTTGCCACTCGGAGGCGCCGATGTGCGCCGTCATCGCTAACCCCCGTAGTCGCCGATGTGCGCCGACACGCCCACTCGATTCACCCGTTTGCACTACTTTCGTTTCTACGTTGTCTCGCTTCCTGCGAGGTCGCACGAGATTGCCCAGCTTATAGCGAGAATTTAGAGTGGTTGCCCTTTACTGTCGTGTTTATTTGGTGAAAATCGATCGAAGCACGCGAGAGCGGCGATTTTTTTAATTTCGTGCTTTTTAGAGACCTAAATCTAACTTCGTGGATGAAATTTTGCGTCGCTACAGGCACTGTATACGATGGAGACACTTATAATTGGGATTTAAATGCCGATATCGTCAACCAAGGGGCTAGATCTAGTGCTAGTAGTACAAGTAGTCACTCGGACACTCAGTCGTGAAAGAGAGAGAGAGAGCGAGAACTATAGTAGGAGAGCGAACACGATGTCGCAGGTCTAGATCTAGGCTCTAGGGGGAGGGGAACAACTATGATAGTGATGTTGATGGTGAGATCGTTGCTGGAGGTGATGATTTAGAAGACTGATGAAGAAGATAGGCCTAGCACCCACAGCACTTTAGCTAGATCTAGATCTAGTACTACATACTTGCTGCACTACCACGTAAAAAAGGGAGGAGCAACACTGGGACTGTGGGCTCTGTCACAACAAATCCTTTAGAGCATGTTGTGATCAGGATACATGGTAAAAAGGGGTCATGCCACTACTGTGTAAAGACCAGAAACTTTACAAAGCTAGGCAGAGGGAGTGAGACAGTGACAGGGTGCAATTTGGGCCAGGTTAGGCCTTGCAAAAGGCTGTTCTGGGTAAAACATCATGAACTTCTGCGGGCAAAAAAAGCGGGTTGTGTCTTTTGGGGTTTTTTTTTCACTTCAGAATTTTTTTTAACCTAATACACAATGATTTTTCATACAAAACCATACATTTTCTTGTAGTTTATTCATTTATCTGTGCTCTGACACCTAAACTGTAATTTTAGACTCATCCTCTGATTTTTAATGATTTTTTTAAATAATATAGTCATGCAGTCTAAGCGGAGTTGGGTCCCTTTTGCCAGAATTTCAGCCTTGTTGGGCAGGGATAGCTCTGAGGGTGAAAGGGTTAAAAAGAGAACTTGAAGGGGTAATGCACCTGGCACAGTTCTATAGAAATTTGTCTATCATATCAATCGTTTCATGAACGGTATATATATGATAGTGACATTAATACAACTGCAAAGTCGGTACCTCTAATGAGTCGTTGCAAACATTTCTTCCCTCATTCTTGTTTGTGCACGACGTTAAGAGAGGAGGGACGACAATAAAAGAGGACCCTTTCTTTTTGTATTTGTTCCCCTAATCTCTTTCCTGCACTTATATGACCTTATGCAGTTGCAAGCATCGTAAAACACTTTCAAACAAACGAAAAATTTCTCTTTCCTTTTGGAATTCCAGCACACTTTGGACATGGAGTCTACAGATGTCCCCACCGCCATCAGATGCTCCGTGGATCGGTTGGAGGATACAGGCATTTACTTGTTAGGTCAGTTGTTGCTATTTGTGGTTCTGATTGGGTTGCGTTTGGGTTGTTTTTTTAGATTGAACTTTAAAAGCTGTTCATGATGTGCATGATTTTTGTAGAAGATAATACTCAGTAGACGAAACATCTAAATTTTTACTTCTTCTTTTCCTCTCTCTCTCTCTCTCTCTCTCTCTCTTTTTTTTTTTTCCAGATAGTGAATATATGATGGTATTTTGTTGTAATTTGAGTCTCAGTTATTGATTTACTGCAAAGGGGGGATGAAAGACATTTATATTTGTGTAATGAAACTTTTCTCGTTTTGTATAGATGTTCACCTCAGGTGAAGGGGCTAGGATTATTTTTAGGAATAGGAAAAGTATTATGTGTAAAAGAGAATCTGTAGAGAATTGAATTTCCTTTAACTTCTCTCCCCGGTAGAGAATGGCCTGTCGATGTTCTTGTGGATTGGCCATAATGTGAACCCTGAGATGATACAGAAGATTTTTGATGTGCAGAGTGCGGCACAAGTTGACATTGACAAGGTGAGAAATGTGGTCTTTGAGTGGAGTCCTGCTCAGGGAGGGCGGTTGTTAATTTTCTTCAAAATGGAGGTGTCCTTTTATCTCTTTATCTCCGGCAAGCCGCTCCGAGCTGACTGTGGCTGGGGCACATTCCTTTACGACGACTTCGGCATCAAGTTACTTTTCGGCTATTGCCGAAAACAGGTCTCTTATACCGGAAGTTCATTCATTGGATGAAGAACTATCAAAATAGGTTTGCTAGTTTCGATTTAATGACCCATTAATGACGTTTTTGTCAGAGATTAATCTTATCTTGAGAGTGAAAATGAATCAGTTGCCGCAGAAATGTTTTCCTTCCCTTTATGTTCACTGGGATGACGGGACATCACAATTTAGAATAAGAGCTAAAGCAAAAAGCTAAAAAAATGTTTCATCGTTCCTCTTGGCCAGGTTCAAGTTCTTCAGTTGGACAACCCAGCGTCTCGTAGACTCTGTGACTTGATCAGCAGGATAAGGAGTGAGAGGTCACGCTATTTGAAGGTCAGTATTCCCTTCTTACGAGACAGTTGCTTTGTAAAGGTAATTCTCTTTTGGAATTCTTAGTTCTCAGGATTGTGCTTTTATAGTGGTGAGAGAATGCCAAAAGTATAATGTCCTGTTTAAAAATTTTTTTAAACATATTTTCTACTTTCTATTTTTTTTATCTACTGCAAGAGTACACATTTATTGTGCTTTGAGTGGCATTGATGTTTCTTCAAAATACCAGACTGTATCATAAAATTTGCATGTGGAATGTGTTTATTATTGCGAGTTTCTTGCTGCTCACAAAATGTATATGATGCTGGAAAGGTATCCATGTAGAAGATTGTATAGAGCTCCTTTGAAAAACTATCCCGATACACAAAGATATAAGAATGGTGGCAGGCAGTTTCTCTTTTGTCAGAGAAATGTGCCGTGAAAAAGAGCCTGTTCAACAGTGATGTATTCCACTTTTCAAATTAAAAACATAACTCTATATATGAATTGAGGAGTCCACAAATTTCAGCTTTGTCCATAGTGTTGGATTGTTTCAGGCTTTTTGTCTGGTATTGTCTTATGTTTAAAATGCTCTTCAGTGCTATAAATGCTGATGCTATCGTAATTGAAAATCTCTTTGTCCCCTGTGGAAATTTGTCTCACTCTGGCATCATGTGCAGATCAAACAGATCACACCACTACAAAAGAAATAGAATAACAAGTTCATACGAATGAGCACACAATTGGTGTCAGTTTACAACAATTATAATTATAAGCATTAGTAGTACTAGTACAAAGGAAACAAATTAGCAGGCTCATATTTATGAGTGAACACACTATTGATATTAATTTTCAACAATTATAAGTATTATTAGTAGAAGTAATGTACTACGGAAACAAATTAACAAGCTCATATTTATAAGTGAACACACTATTGATGTTTAATTTTAAGAATCATTGGTAGTGATAGTCTGATAGTATTATTGTTATAATTATTATCATTATATTGTTGTTGTTCACAGCTGACCATCTTTGATGTTAGTTTTTAAGAATGATTGATAGTATTATTGTTATAATTATTATCATCATCATTGTTGTTGTTGTTGTTGACAGCTGACCATCGTGAGACAGAGAGACAAGCTCCAGCCGTGGTTCGACCACTTCCTGGTGGAGGACAAGGGCATGAACTCTGGCAGCTCGTACGTGGACTTCCTGTGCCACATCCATAAGGAAATCAGAAACATCCTCAGTTGAACAAGACCCTTCGTTTATCGCATTCATTCAGTCACCTCCTTGAGCTCCTCTCTACTTCTGGAAGAAGTCTCCTCCCTCAGATGGAAATTATTTTTCATATATATATAATAATAAGTGAATGAAGAATGTGTCCAAGCTTGTATGTCTGTAGAGAGAAACTGAGAATAGGGAGGGTAAAAATATTTATGCATGCCATGTTTGATTCGTGTAGTTATACCCTTGTGCAATGAGTTGTAATGTCACAGCAAAAAAAACATTTGTCAAAGTTCTGTGTGTACAAAGAATCGAGGCTTTTATTTTTTTTCCTGGTTTAGATGAATGTGAGACAATGCTTAGTTTGGCCCAGCAATTTGTTGTCAATACAGTATGTGTGTGGCTGGTTTTTCTTTTCTTCCCTTTACTGATGAATTGTCAATGTGGATTTGGGACATATATGTGGAAGTGATCACTTTTGTGCAGTATTTAATCGTCAAACTTTTTTGACTTGTTACCTTTTCTTGTTGCTCCCTAGTTTTTAACTCAATTTTGGCTGGTTTATTTTTTTATTTCCTTTTTCTATGTGAGGGGGGGGGGAGGGGTGTCATTCAGTCTTTTCATTGTTGATACTCATTCTGCTGTTCTGTTTAGGTTCTTCTGTATATGTTGTGATCTTTTCTTTAAAAAAAAAACATATATTTGAAACAGATGTGTGTTTTGTACAACTGTGATCAATCACCATACTTTTTGCCTGTAAGTCTTAATGTGAGAGGGAAAGGCGTTTTCATTTTGAAAGTTCAGAACTGGAAAAGATGAGGTGAGGGACGTTGAAAGAAAAATATTGCACAGAGGTACTTTATTCGACCCAGTGAGATTATTGTAACAATAGTTGCTTTCATTCACTAGCTTTCAAGATTTTGGCTTGGCTGTGGGTTGGTTGGGGGTGTGTTTGAAAAAAAGGCAGGTCAGAGCAATAGTACCCGTGGAAGAACAGATGCTGACCACAGAAGACTGCCCGTCAGGACTCCCTAACAGATTTTAACAATTATTTTTCTATTGTTCTGTGTGATTTACTGTTTCTCTTTTGGCTGTTGAACTTTGCCTTTTAATAGAGATACATATTGTTCATTGACGTTTTCAAAGGTGGCAGGTTCTTTTTGTTTTTTGTTGTTTTTTTTAAATCCATAATATAATCTTGGTCAGGTTTATTATCCCATCGTTTTTAAGGCTTCCATTCACATCACTGCTCCTGTCTTCAAAGACATCCTCTCCCCAACATTGGCTGAATGACAAGGACTTTAGTGTATCGTGTCTTTGAAAGTACAGAAACTTTTCACGTTTGATGCTCAAGTGGGTCATAGTGGTTTTATATTTTAGCGTGGATGAGTAAGTTGTTCCATGTCTTTTCTTCATCTCAGTACTTGGATAACAACCCACATCGACAAGGCTGATGCTCTTTGCATTCTGTAGACATTAACCAAGTATACTGACCAGACTCTATTCGGGTTACAAGTACAATGGATAATTTATGCAGAGCACTGGTGTAGTTGTGGTCGCTGATTATTTATTCATCGTGTTTGTTAAATCAAATGTTATCTTTGAGGCTGAATGTAAAAAAAAAAAATCACTGGAACTGGAGAGTAGTGGAACTCGCAGAAATTTGTTTTTAAACTTCTTTGCCAACTTGTATGTATGGCTCCACCTTCTACGTCAGTCACTGGGTGCCTCTACTATGTGTGGTCGCTTTGAAACACAAGGGGGCTCTCCCGAATAATGCTGGTGTGAGAAAATTGAAGGTAAAGTTTTTGCCCCTTGTTCAGTTTCTTTAAAAGACACGGAGAGTTTTCTCTAGGACCAAAGATATATACACACCAATGAAACCAAACTTCTCCTATAGGTAGGGCAATGCCCGCTATTGGTGTAGGTCAAGATTTCTGGAAAACCCCCGAAATCTGGGTTAGCCCACTTGTCCTTAAAAGCGACCATATGTAGCCGATATTTGTAGATGTGCTTTTTTGTTTTCAAATATCGCTGGTAAGGAGGAAAAGAAAATGCGCCTTCTTCTACTGAGCGTTACTTAATGGTTTGGCACCGTGCAACTTGTGTGGGGAGAATGGATGTACAGCAAGAAGACTGAAGCATAATGTGTGAGAATATTGCTGCAACCACTTCGCGACCCCAGTGCTTTCTTGTCTCTTTTTTTTTTTTTATTAAAAGTTTTTAGTAGAGTTTTTATGGTGCTCGCAACTGCATATGGCAAGGTCATATGAGCGCCAATATCTCCATTTTTTAAATAAGTGATAACGGTTCTAACAAAGAGTGAGCTTAAGAAGCCACATTTTCAGTGTTTAAAATAATTTTTTAAATGGAGATAGGACAAGAGAGCACTGAGGTCGCGACTTTGTGAACGCTGTGAGAGTGACGTCTGGTCAGAGATTGGGGAAAAAAGACGTATGTCTTTCGTTGAACTTTTTTTCTTTAAAAAGTATTGTGGAAGTGGCAATTTGGATTTGTTATTGAATTTCATATATTTCTCTTATATATGGAATCATTTCATTTGTTTCACATCTGATTGTTTGATCATCTCTCGTAGTTTGACTCACAACCTGTTAATTTGTTAAAAACCCTGGAATAAATTTGTATACGGGCATTGTATCTCTGTCTCCTTTCATAAACTCCACCCAGGTACTCTGTAGGGTTTGTTTGTTTGTTTTCTTGCTCATTCTTCAAAATTCAGCTCTCTCTATCCCACCAGCTAGTCGAGAAGTAGGGCCTAGGTACCAAATCCTCCGGGTCTAGTTCCCTGTATGAAACAAATGCAGTTACACGACGTATTTATTATGTTACTTGCGTTTTGAGTAGCCCTGCCAAGATACATGTTCTGTTGCAATTGTGTGTGGGGTGGGATGGGATGGGTGGGGTGGGGTGGGATGGGGTGGGGTGGGGTGGGATTAAAATTGCTGTTTTGTCCAAGGCCTTTACGTTGTTTACACTTGGAATCAAAGATAATGAGAAATTCATCATTTTTTTGTTTGCTTGTGTTTGGGATGGGGGGGGGGGTGTTGAGATACAAGTTTGAATTGCTTAGACAATAGAGTAGAATGTTCCATTTGCATCCATCGTCAAAAGCACTTGCAATGTACACACTTTGATCAAGTGGTCACTCATGAGTTAATGATACCCAGTTTGGCCATATTAGCCAGTTATTGTCACTGTCATTGCTTTCTCGAAAGCAGAACAAGTTGAATGTGTGAGATTTTTGTTTTGACGGAAAACTTATGTAAATAAAAACGTACGAAGAAAGTGATGACTTTGTCAAGGTATGTTTTTATTGTGCCTATGCAACCTCATACACATTATAATAATGTATACCTCATACACAGTATAATAATGTATACCTAAGTCACGTCTCGTCTCAAACATACAATTTATAGGTCTGTGTACATAGAATATAATGCGTGAATGTTGTACTGTACATATAGTCCATGCAAGATACAAATTTTGGACACACCATTACAAACAGGGCTATTTGAAAGTAAAGTAACGGTGGTCATATTAGGCTGAAAATATACTGCCACGCACAACTGAAGTGCACCGCGAAACGGGCGAACAGCCAGGCCGGAAGTGGTGATCCCATAGGTCAGCGTGACTCCGTATACAGCTCAGTGACCTCCCGTTTTATCTCCACGGCGTCCCGGAACACTCCGATAGCAGAGCGAGCCTGTCCGCACGCCAAAAAGAAGTGCTGCACGCAGGCACGTCTTTTGCCCCTTTTGGGGTCCTCACATCTAGTCAGGTCAGTGTAATCACCTGATAGGAAATGAGAGCACGACTTTCGCGGCGCACTTCAGTTGTGCGTGGCGATATATTTTCAGCCTGTGATGCGGTCCCAATGGACAATGTCATCATAACATGGAAAAAACCACAAGGGGGAAGTAGCCATGTGTACAGGTAATTGCCTTGGACACAGAGTTGGAGCAGACTTGACTTCCTGGTTTCTATAGTGAGTATTTTTCGCGCCTCCATACTCAAAATGTGGGACCAGATGCCTAGTCATATTGAATAAACTGGTCCTTTGTAGATATAGACCCACAATTATTTTACAAACAAGGCATGTTTTGTGCCAACCACATTTAATTCCTATCTTTCTACAAAACGTGACAGCAGCAATATCATTATTATATCCATAAATCTGTATTCTTATTCTATGAAGTGCACTGAGACACCCATTAGGGTTTCCCAAGTGATGAGTCAATGACTTTTCATTACATGTTTCAGTAAAGGAAAAAAAAATACCACATGACCGATGCTCTTAGTCTTAGAGTAATTGAAGCATTTGCTTTTCATTTCATCAAATAGCATTTTTCTTGGGCAGTGAAATTTTTTTTTGTTCCCTCACCAACCCACGAAAGCAAATCTGAAAGTTTTGATCTCACCAACATTTAGTGACATTTAAAAAATTAACAACATGTGTAGAGGGATAAATAAACACTCTTGACTATTAAAAGAAAGGAAAAAAATCCAATATCCCAGAGTTCAAAATTGGTGGAGTTCTCTGGCCATTTATCTACCGATATTTACAAGGCTTTGTGTTAATGCAAAAAATGTGTTTTGAAGATTTATTTTGTTTTGTCACAAGTCATCTTACATAATATCGTAGCAAAGATAGCGCGGTAATATTTGCTGTCAAAGCCTACATCGGTGGAAGGTTTCTACAACTCAATTATAAAAACAAACCCTTTCACACCCAATACCAAAATTACAATTTACCTACCTCAATTTGGGAAGCCCTCACTAGAGTAACGAAACAGTTAGAATAGCAGACTAGAGTAAGCACCAAACAAACTTAACACTAAGACTAACACGCATGTCATTTCCTACATCGGAACATCATCATCGCCAACATAAATAATCATCCTCATGCTCACTATCACAATTACCATTACCGTCACCATCGCCAACAACATCATCATCATCAGCAGCATTATCATCATCATTATCATCATCATTATCATCATTACCGACTCAACAATTCCCCTTTCATATAACAATCTGCACCATTACTTTCTTTTTACGTAACCAACAAAAACGGGCACCAAAATCAGGACACGGGAAAAAAGGAAAAAAACAAAACAGTTAGAATAGCAGGTTCTGCACATTTCTACCCTACTGCGCTTCAAGAGCAAAGCAAAACCTGATTCCCTGTAAGGACTTCACTGTTGACATCCGCCCCTTGGCACTCATATGACCCTATGCAGTTGTGAGGGCCCTAAAATTCTATCTAAACTAAAAAAACTAAAAAACAAAAACCACAAAGCCACACTTCGAAATGTCAAGTATTGTCCTTACGACGATTTCTATGCCACAGAAAAGAAAACCAACAGCAAGCCACGGGCTTGTACAGTCTGGCACACAAATAGAGAAATCTGCGGGACACGGATGTCTTTTCCTTTTTGTATGATTTTCCCTAAGTTTGTACGCGCCGTACGTGTAATAAATACAAAGGATATATATTGTATAACAAAGATACAGGGGCTGAAAATCTTTTCACTATGTGCATGCTAAACCGCATTAATATACTAGATCCATCTACAGTGTTCTCAATCAGTTTCCCTGCCTCTTTGCATACAGTACAGTATTTTCAAAACTACATCATGAATAACTTTTGTAAACCATCAAATACTTTTGCTTCCAACTTGAATAGTCATATTTAATGTATACTATTACTTCCAACACAAAATCCTGATAATAGAAAGGATGTACAAACAAATATTTAGCTTCATAAATCAAGTGATTTTACATTGCTAATGCAAACATCACTGACCACTGACACGTGTTTTTTTAACTTCACAGGAACTGAATCAATGATAAGGCCACTAAAGACATATTTTCTTGTCTCTCTTTCATGAGACGGCTGTGCCTTCAATTGACTTTAGAGTGTGACACACGTTTACCATTCATGAAAGTTGAAAGACCAAACAGAAACAAAAGAAAATCCTACGAAACTGTGCAAAAATATAAATAATATTAATAAACTTTGTACAAAAGAAAAGTTGATTAGCATCCGCTGTTGTTCATCCAGGATTAACAATAAGAAACGTTTGCTACCGCTCTGTACACCTTCACCCAAATCAGGGAAATAAATAAATAGGAACTAAAACAAGACCATTCATTTCTTCACTGTACAGTACTATACATTAACTAGTCACAAAAAAAAGCAAACTGCTGGCCAGCTGTTCAGATGTACTAAGCCAGAAATTGGGAGAAAAAATTTGTTAGTAGTTTCTTAACCTTATCCGTACGCCATGGGGTCATTTTGTATCCCCGGGGTTGTATTCTTCACATTTTAGAATACTTCTAGTACGAAGATCTCTTTGAAACTTTCAGTATTTCTCAAAAAAATCATTTTGACAGACTGCTATGCAAAGCGTACAGATCGGATTAACGAGAAAATTTACTCTTCGGAAAGTGGTGGCACAGAGTTCCCCACGTCGTATGGATACGATAGTAAAAACCTACGGATAGGGTTAATCTGAGGTATCCATTGCATGTGCTCAAGAAATATTTCGTCAAAATTAACATTCTAGATCTAAATATTGGTGGGGGGAAGCAAAGAGAGAAACATAATTTAGGTACAATTTTTAAAAGAAAGAAACAGTTTTTTCTTTCTCCTGAAAAATGTTGCTTTCTGGGCTAAAAAGTTTGGACAGCTTGCCGGCACAATAAAAAAAAAGAAAGAAAAAGTGAAGGAAAGAGTGATAGAGGAAGAAAAAGAGTGTAAAATGCAAAAATATACAATTTGAATCTTAGGATCAACCAGTCTGAACCAAGAAGTCTTTTTAATTTTTACAAGAATAAGTATGCCAGCTAACAGAGTGTAATGACCACCACTTTCTGTTCCCGATTTGGCCATTTAAAAAAAAGAAGTAAGCCGCACAAAATGGAACACTGTAAACAAGAAAAAAAAACCAACATAAAAATGCTGTCTTCAGCCAAATTCATGACACAATCGGCTGTTGGAGACTGCCCAAAAATAACGTGAACGTTGAAATCACTGACAGAACGAGTTGTCGACAACTGTATATGTGGAGGCCAGCTCTACCACTGTCTGTGGCTTCAGTCCAAAGCTAATGCTGTCAAAGTAGTGGTAGAATCTGAAGGGGGGGGGGGGATAAAAGAAGAAGAAAATGTTTTTAAAGAAATAAAATACAGTGGCTCCCTCCAACCAACTACCACTATGCAACAGCAACTCCTCAGACAAAAAATACAAGTGCAAAGAGATCTGTACATAAACTTATAGCTTGAAGACTTCACCTCTTCTTGTAGAATCCACTTTCCCATCTCTGGGACTTGACATTATAAACAGGTTCCACATTCAAAATAATCTAAATTACCTTGGACTTAAAACAAATTTGCTCCAGTATAAAGTATAAGCACCTGAAGTGACATATTCACAACAACCTGTAAACATCTCGAGGTTGTTATCGATCCAGTAAACATCTCGATGCAGTTCTTCAAATAGCATACCAAAACATTTTCACTATAAAATCTGTCAGTCATCGGAGAGACCAACTGACGCCCTTACATATCCAGCAGTTTCATGAAATAGGCTCTGTCCGTCCCCCCAGTTTGTGAAAAAAATGGTGAAATGGTATGGGTTTAAAGCCCCTATCAACACTATTAGGTTATTTAAGGGGCCTAGTTTAACATCCGTCTCCGATAGGACCGAGCCAAGTGAGAAGTTCGTGTAAAGTGCCTTTCCCAAGGACACAACGTCGGACCGAGCTGAGGCTCGAACCCCCGAACCCGCAATCTCACGATTACGAGTCCGGCAGCCTAGGCTACCGACGCCCCCCCCCCCCCCACCCCAAGTTAGCGGTGCAGTCAAAACTCAACCACCACGGAACTAAACACAGCCTGGCACAGATAACACAAAACACAGAAAACTCCACCTCAAAGACAGCTCATCATATGTGAGGCAGCATGGTGAAATCAGGCGCTCGTCAAAATAACGAAAGTCAAGAAATTGGCATTTTCCCGCAGGTTTGGGAATTTCTATCGAATTTTTGTTTTTTGGTTCAACACCTTTCATGCCTATTAAAGAGCACATTTCTGAGTGGATTTTACTCCAAAACTTTGATTAAAGGCAGAAGAAATGTAAATTTTCAGTTTCCACGGATTCTCAAGCTAAAAAAATAACTCAACTTAGGCGGTCATTTTCTCGTTAACTTTACCTATGAAACCAGATGACCCTCACCTCCTTCAATCACACATATCTCGACTTCTATTCAACATGGATGGATATTATTGTTACCCAAAACAAGGAAAATGGACAGGCCTTAAGATGATATCATCAACTCTGTATGCCTAAAAATAGACGAGAGCCCGATTCCACCGCGTCGTGCCAAATATACAGTATAACACAGATAGCTCGAATTAGTCCTGATCGGCTTTTGTAGTTCAATGGATATCTTACTAAGATAAAGAAGAAGAAAAAAACAGGACCGCAGGCACAGTTCGCCGGATATGTGATTTCGACTCCTCTGTGTTCCACCTATCCATGTTATACTGTAATTTGCCATTCCCTGACTGATACCTCTTCCATTTTTTATAATCGGTCAACCCAAATTATGGACGTGTACAGCACATTTGTCAATCCCCTACATGTTTTAGTTTAGTTTTAGTGAGAGTTTTACGGCATGAGGTCATATAAATGCCAAAGATTAATGGTGTTACAAGAGAGTAACAAACACAAAAAAGAAGGAAGGGAGATAAAGACGATAGATGTTTGACAGTAAAGAAGAAGCAAACCACACCACACCGGAGCACCCGCCAACCACCCACCCCTACATGTCTGAGTTATCCACGGACAATTGTAGTGAATATAAAAGCATCAGTAGGAAATACCTTCTCTTTGTATTGGTGTCCTGTCGCTCACGCTCCACCCTCGACATCTCTCGTAAAGCAGGGAGGTAATCCATGTGAATAGCAAGGTCACAGTCTCGATGCCATGATCCAAGGTTGTCACAAACATTCCTCACCAAGGCATTTTTATTTTTGCTGAAATGGAAATGCCAAAAAAAATTTTTTTTTATATGACAAACATTTCATGGCCAAATGATAGATCATTCTCCATGCTATACCAAATAATTCAATCTTAGTCTATTTATTAATTTATACTTCATCAAACTCTCCTGTTCGCAACATAAGAAAAACTTTGAATACAAGAAAGAAAGTGCAATCACACAGACTTGACAATTAATATTTTGGGCAAAAACTCATGACTGTCACCTGTTCATGTTTTAAGGTAATGAAAAATTTTCTTGATACACTTAGTTTAGTTTTAGTATGACTTTTACGGCACTTGCAACACAATACGGTTATAAAAGTGCCCCAGATTAGAGGTATTACAAGAGAGTAACAAACACCAAAAAAAAGGAGGACAAATCAGAACGATAGATGTTTGATAGGAAAGAAGGAGCGAACCACACCAGAGCACCTACCAACCACCCACTTGATACAGTTAAACCTTCTCTAACGACCACCAGTCTAAGACACTCTTCTGATCACCTGTTTAAATGACCTACCCCCCCCCCCCCCCCCCCCCTCCTTCATTTCTTAAAATATCATAAAGACACTATCCAATAAGTCTATCGGCCTAAGACAACCATGTTTCTCCTTGACAGTGTGTGGCCGTCTTAGACAAATTCATCTGTGTACAAATGTATATTACCCACAACAACAGAAGTTACTTAGCGTTGTATTATCTTACTTCACGTTAGCACAATAACTTTATAACAATCTCATTTCCTCAGAAACAGAGACACACTTGGAATGTTGAAATGCAGGAAAATAAATAGAGCACATTCATACCAACCATCCGCATTTGTAACAAAATACAGTTGAAAAGACTTACAAAATAGGGGAAAAAAAGCAAATTAGAAGTAAAAGAAAGGGAGAGAGGAGAAGAGACGACAGAATGATAAGGAAGAGGGAAGACACATGACAAGAAGTAAAGGAATCAACTGGAGATAGTTTGTCAAACAAGAAATAATGGAAGCAATGGGAGAAAGTTTGCCCATGGCATGGCTATTACTTGTGACTGACAGCAACAGGGCACTAAGGTAAGCTTATCTTCTGCCTATCAAAACAAGTCATTTTGAAAGCTCAGTTTTAGTAAGAGTTTTACGGCACTTTCAACACAATAAGGTCATATAAGTGCCGAAGATTAGAGGTGTTACAAGAGAGTCAAACATAAAAAGGAGGAGAGATAAAGACGATAGTTGTTTAATTGGAAAGAAGGAGCAAACCACACCAGAGCACCCGCAAACCACCCACATTCTGAAAGCTGAGCAGGACTCCTTCCTAAGATGAAACTTTGCCATCAAGGACAAATGAGAAACTGAACTTGCACCTTAAATCTCAGCCTGTATGTAAAATACAGGAGAGTCCTGTTAAATTGAACACATTTAATCCCAAAACAGCGCTGGTAAACTGAAAGAAAATAAAATCCCTCATTTTTATATCTTTCATTTGAGCGATATCTCTATAACGAAAACCCTGCGAAACAAAAGAAAAGACTGTCGCAAATTTTGGTTCAAGTGGACTCCACTGTATGTAACCAACTGCACCCCTCAGCCCGAGATAACAAAGCAGAAAGCATACAAAACATGAGATAACGAAGCAGGAAGCGTACAAAACACATGAGATAATGAAGCAGGAAGCGTACAAAACACATGAGATAATGAAGCAGAAAGCGTACAAAACACACCAGATAATGAAGCGGAAAGCGTACAAAACACACCAGATAATGAAGTGGAAAGCACACTTTTACTTTACTTTACTTTTAGGGGATCAAGGGCTGGTGAAGGGCAGAAAGCACACAAAACACAAGCTTCAAAGTAATCAAAGTTGACAAACCTGAGCTCAGCTGCACCAACAGCATCCCAAACATCAGGCAGCTTCTCTCCGATAGGCAGATCGAGTTGACCGGACAGGGCAGACAGTGACCGCTCCTCACTCTGGCCGTCATCACCAGTGGCGTCAGTGGCACTATCTCCGACAGAGCCGTTACCATGATATTCAGCCAAACGACGCTCAACTTGAGAACATAAACGTCTCGCTGACAAAAGATGCATCGAGTCCACAAACTCGGGACACCAGCGATCCTGGCTACAGTGTGAGCTTCCGCTGGGTCTCACTTCCGTATCGTCCATCCCAGGCGCGAGATCTTCCTGTCCACCACACACACCAGGACACGAAGCTTCCAACACATCGGTGGTAGACACACAATCGTAATACTGAGCCAGGTCACGGAGCGTCGTCCAAACTAACCTGCCTTCTTTAACTAAGACTTTTGACTCACCATCTCCAGACAGTAAATGCTCCTGCCTTTCAGCAGAATCAATATTTCCTTCTGATTTAGCAGCATCATCAACATTTCCTTCTGATTTAGCAGCACCATCAACATTTCCTTCTGATTTAGAAGATTTATCATCAGAGGTTTTCTCTACTTGTGAAGAAGGCTCCTCATCTGCAGCGTCTTTAGCACTAGCTTCTTCAGCAGGTTTGCTCACGTCTTTACCACACCCATCACTAGACGAGTCACTGTCCAACCAATTCCCTACAACTATTCTTTTCCAGGCGTTTTTCGCGGGAGAATCTGAGGCAGTTTGAGCAGACGTGTGTGGCAGCGTGAGTTGTATCAGCAGCGAGTCAGCCCGGGGCAGGGGGAGACTGTGCAAGGCCAGACGGTAGACAGCGCTGCTTTCCAACAAGCTCTTGAGGGTGCCACAGACGTGGACGGCCGGCTCCAGGTCCACCAAGGGTGCCTGGGAAAAGAGAAACAAAAAAACCTTTCTTAATCTGTTCCTGACAGAAAATCATACTGAAATGCATTCTTCATGGGTCTGAACTCAGAATTTTTTTAAAGTAGGAACTTTCAGCGTGATCGTGACAGAAGACCATTTTCACGAGACACCCTTAATTATTATTATACTGTTTAACCCTAGAATGCTGAAATAAAAACCATCAATTTATCAAAGCAAGGTTATTTCATACCAATTTGAGGGTTTAGAAGATAATTTCAAGTAAAAGAGTAGGGGTAGAGGAGATTAACGAAGAAAATGGCGGTAGCGGAAATCCATTTAACAGCAGAATACTGAGACCCATGATTCTTCCATGATATTTTCAGGTGTACTTCAAATGATTCATGAGCCATTGCTTTGCTACTGTAAAAACAGATTTCTGAAAAAGGACAATTAAGGTGATATTCATCTATTTAAATTTATGTTGGTGGCAGTGTCAGCACTTTAAACGCTGCCATTTTTTGAGTTTCCCTGATTAGACAAAATTAACAATCCAACCCCCAAAAAAATGAATACATGCTCCACATAAAAAACAATTTATATGCAGACCTGCCACTCTATGAAACCTCAAAATAAGGATCTCAGGGAGAAAAAATCGGGAATTGGTGAAAAAAATCGGGATCAACAGCAAATCACCAAGGTGACTGCCAAAGCTGACTTAGAATTTTTCCAGGGGTGTCCATAAATTACTTGGCCTATATGCCCCCTGAGTGTCTGTGTTTGTTTGAGTGCGCGCGCGCGCGTGTGTGTTTGTGTTTGTGTGTGTGTGTGTGCGCGCGCGCGTGTGTGTGTGCGCGCGTGCGTGCGAGTTATCATTATTTTTTGTAAATCCTGAAGCATCGCGTCAAGCACTCCTAGTCCAAGTGTCTATACCCCCCCTCCCCACACCAACCAATAAGTCCCGAAATACATGAACTTAAGTTGACCCCGAAAACGGACGGTCCTCGACACGCAGAACTCACACGGCGATGCCATGTCATGTGAGGCGAATGCGCGATTGAAACAATTTTATTAACGGGTCCGACTAACTGCGCGCTCACATAAAACTCTCAGATGAGCGACAGTCGTTCCACTTCTAGTACTCTTGGATAACAACAGCGGCCGACCGACCAATTGTACCAACAAATCTCGTATCCCTCATAATGCGTTCAGACTAAAGCAACGACATCGGCCGTATGTTTGTCTTGTCAGCGCAGTTACATGTAGTTATATAAGGGTTAGAAAGACAGTCGCTCGTCCGAGTGTTTGGTGTGAACCAGTCGCTCGTCCGAGTGTTCGGTGTGAACGCACAGTTACCAGACCTCGGACAAGGCTTGTTTTGAAAGTAGCAGCGGAACCACGAATATTATCGATTATTTGTATGTCCCAAATTGTAACAGTTACCAGGCTATCATCGGAGAATTCTGAGTGCGGGCAAAGATCACACACAACTTGGGGCGAGTCAACTACTAATTGTGGCATCGATATTTCGGGAAATAGTGCTCCGAGTTCCAACTGACAAAAAGTTCAACGGGTGCTTCCCGCAATAAAGGAGAAGGCAGAGTACGTTTTAATAAAAATCCGACACAACAGCAGACTGGGACAAAAAATCAGGATACACACGATCGAAATCGGGAAAATCGGGATGCTTGAGATTTGGAGCAAAAAATCGGGATATCCCGACTAAATCGGGATGAGTGGCAGGTCTGTATATGGCATTTTTTTCGTCTTTCTCTTACTCAACCCCCCACCCCTCCCCCATATAAAAATCAAGGTGTGCACACAAGCAACTGTCGCTGAAAAGAGCATGGCCTCTTCACAGAGTGAAAAATGCTCTGCTTAAATGCTATTTATTAAAATTAAAAAGGTTTCAGCAAGATAAATTTCAAATATAAATTAGCACGAAAAAAGATGCACAAAACACAAGTTCTCTTAGTAAAAGTTGTGTTGAAGAAAAAAAAAATAATTTTGTTCCCTTACCTTGATCAAGTTGATAATAGCAGTGCTGCTTGCAACACTATTCCTCATTGCCAAGACGCCTTCCTCACAGCCCAAGTGCACGGGAGGGAACACCGTCTGCTCCAGAGATGTGTTCATGCCATCGTCCCCACCACCACCACAAGCACTGTCATCCTTCGCATGTTTGGCTCGTCTGCCAGTCTTCTCATCAGCAGTTTTTCCTCCGCGCCGATCTCTCTTGCTCTTTCTCTGCTTCTGCTGTTTGCGTCTTTTACATTTTGCCGTGGAACTTTCCTGTGAGGAGGCCACAGACACGTTGGAAGAAGTAGAAGCGTTATCGTCAAGTACCATTCTACCCCGTCGTTTCCTTTCAAACTTGAGGCAAGTGAAATCATCGTCACTGCTGTCTCTCTGGAAGACCGGCTTCACATCAGAAACATTTTCATCATCATCCTTGACAGGTGCCTGCTCCTCTTTGGAAACAACATTTCCACCCAGACTCTTGGGAGATATTTTACCAGAGGATGGTTTGTGGCTTTCCTTCTGCGGTGACCCGATCAAGTCCAGAATGATCTGCGAAGTCCCACCTCCGGACTCACACCAGAAGTGTAGCTGCAACAGAGCCCGCCTGATGTCTCCCTTTGTGAGGCTGGCAAGATTCAGCATGGACCTGTGGCTCACCCGTACTCCGTGCGACAAGCACACAGTGCACAGCAGACTCGCAATTGTTCTCTGTAGATTGGAAAAACAACAGTACAAAAGTATCAATCAGCAAAATAATAGCAATGGATAAATATCAGTGAGACTGAATCTGAGATGCGATCCATATTCAAATTAGAATCGTTAAGTCCATAGCATAAGCTCAAACTAAAATAAGGTAGATAATTCAACAAAAGTAACAGTGAATGTAGTGGATACCCCTCTCCTTCAGTGCAATACTAAGTTCTCATTATGTATACAAGGTACTGTAAACCCTACCCTACTTTCAAAGAAGTATAAATTTAGACCACAAACCTTTCCAAATGGCAATGGGTGATTTTGGCACACAAATCTCGACAATATTTCGTCCTTCCTCTTCCATTTATTTACACTTCAAAGGAACAAAACTGATTTTCATTTTCAGTGTAATACCTCAGCAGATTATTTCCGACCATCATATTTGAAACGGTGTTTACGGGTGCAACAAGTTTGATGTTTTTAACCAAAGAATTTGTCATTTTTACAATGTCAACAGCTGAAGCTGAAAAGTAAGCAAAATTCTTCTAGGAAATTCATGCTTTTTGAGAGTTAGGAATGGCATTTGAGAGCCTGTTGGAACAGGTTGCCGACAACCCATAACACCTATTTTTTCACCAAGACTTTGTCTTGTTTGATTCCTTCACCAATATATGTTTCCTTTGCTAGCAAAGTTTACAAGCAGGTTCCCTTTGCCATTGCTACTATAATTCAATTAATTTGTCATTCCACAATGGACAGAAGGCAGATCAGGGAATAATGAATAGACATGTACCTTGACGTCATTGGTGGGGGGGAATGGGCAACGCGAACCCTACCAATAGAAACAAAGGCGATTTACTTTACACAAGCAATTTTTAAAACACCGGGTGATAATTCTTTTCTTCGACCATCCTCACCTGCGGTGGTCGCTTGAAAACAAGGTGTTCGTGTCTGGCCGAGAGCTGATGGTGGAAGGAGACGTCCCGTGCCGTCAGGACGATAGGGATTTTGGTAGACGTCATGAAATGTTGAACCGTAGCCAGGAACCCACGGTCATCTTCAAAGATGATGTCAACCTGAAGATAACACAATTCTTGTAGTTCTTCAATCTCTAGTATACTACGTATACATATCAGACCTCAATAAAAATTCATACATTTAACATAAAACTGTCCTCAGTTTAAGTGTCTATGAGGAGTCCACGAGAAAAATGGGCATAGTCACAAACTGGAACTTGTGAAGGTGTCAATTTTTAAAGCATGTGGATTCATAACTTCACATTTATTATTTTTTCGATCGGTCATCATCATCATCATCAATGCCTTTCACCCCTGGCAGGGTATAGGCCACATACAAGCTCCTTCCATTTATCTCTGTCCTGAGCCATCCTTCCAAGCGAGCTTCATTTCTCTCATGTCCCTTTCCACGCATCTCCTCCATGTTTCCCGTGGCCTACCCCTGCCTCGTGCTTCTTGTGGGTTCCACTGCAGTGACTGTCTTGTGATGTTTCCGCTGGGCTTTCTTAAGGTGTGTCCCATCCATCACCACTTTCTTAGTCCTATTTCTACTTCTGTATCCTTTTGTTCGATCGGTGGTTTATTGTTATCTTTGTTAAATGTGAAATGTAACAACAACAATCAACCAACAGTAGATCAGAAATAGTTATGAGTCAACAAATGTTCAAAATTGATACCCTCACCCTTTTCAGTTTGTAACTATTCATGATATAAGACCTGGGTAAAAATCGGCATCTCAAATTTTAAAAAAAGAGACAAGACTTTAACAGAAGTTGACAGATCAAACAAAATTCAAACAAGAGTCAGGCGATCGATAGAGATTAATATAAAATTTTCTGGGGAAGACAAAACCACTTGTCTTTACTTTAACCTATTAAATGCCTTTGATCAGAATTACAAAATATAAATATGCATGAAACCCAGACTAAAAGGAGCAAAAATGAAAAAAAAATCAGTGGCAAAGACAAGACATGAGGATGTGTCACATTCAGATTTATCATGAAACACTAGATTCAAGCCTCTTGTGAGAATAAAGTAATGAGTTTGTTTGTTTAAGTAAGTGTTTTACGACACTTGCAACACATTAAGGTCATATAAGTGCCGAAGATTACAGGTGTTACAAGAGAGTAACAAACACAATAAAGAAGGAGGGGAGATAAATACGATAGAAGTTTGATTGGAAAGAAGGAGCAAATCACACCAGATCACCCGCCAACCACCCCATGAGTTAGTTCTACTGGCGACTGTACCTCATCGAACAGAATAAGAGAGGATGACGTCAAGTTGAGGGAGCCTGACGATGCCGTGGCACTTTCAGCCTCGGGCATCTCAACTACTTCCACATCCTCGTCTTCATTTCTCTTCAACCTTTTAGCTGAAAACAATATTTAAAAGTTTACTTGCAAAGCATAATCATAACAATAATAATAATAAACGGCACAACCCCACTCTACAGCAGGCTCTATGCACTTTACACTATTCACTACCCCAGCAGACCATAGAAAACTCATAAACTCTCAGCTTCCTGGGAAGCATACAGTGCAAGCAGCTGAGAAAGCGCTCAAACACTAACAAACTGACAAGATCTTTCAATGTCTATAGCTGGGTACCCATTCCGACTTGGATGAAATGAGGAAAATTTGTGTAAAGTGCCTTTTCCAAGGACATGTCAGGCCCCTGACGGGATTCGAAGCCACGACATGACGGTTTGAGTCTGAGAGCCTAACCACTTCGCCACTAATGCTATATTTCCTCTGTAACAAACACAATACCATCATAAATTTAACAGATCATATTTTTGTTTAAATAAATCAACACATTAAAGCGAACAACATGCATAAACAAGAGAAGGAAACGAAAGAAGTAGGACTGCCAGTGGAGCTACTTTTTTCCATAAACTCTAGGAAAAAAAACTTTATCAAAATTCTCTCTGGGTTTAGGCAGCAGTTTTGTATGTGTACTTTATGCCAAAAAAAGAGGTGATTCTTGTACCTTTCTGGCGGCTGTTCTTCGTATTCTTTTTTGCCGACTCAGTCTCAACAGCAGTTCCCTCTGCCTGGCGTGAAGATACCCTGTCGGATTTCCCTTTTGCATCTCTCCCTCGGGTGGTCTTTGGTGTGTCTTGTGCCTTATCTTTCTGGACAGGTCGGAAAAAGTTGGCAAAAGCACTGTTCACCCCAGCTGGCTTGGAAGAAGACTGGGGTGTCTTTTTCCCTTTCTTCGAAGACTTTGCTTCTGAATTTTCAACTTCTTGTTTCCCTGCAACAAAGCATTGAACGCAATTGATCACCGACCTGGGTAAAGTTAGCATAACAGACCATTTGCAAACTTTCATGAATTTTTCCCAAAGTTTCATCCTCTTCACTCCTTTTTTTCAAAGGGAAGAAGGACACTTCTGTCAGAATGGCATCTCCACAAATCATCTTACTGCTTTATCATCTCTTCAAATATACAATAAAAATAAACATAATCACCGCCTTGTACGCCTTGATCTTTTTATTCAAAACCTAGAACAAAATGAAACCAGAGCGGTCAGTCGAGACCTTAAGCCTGTCTCACCTAGCTGTGAGATGCTCGTGGGTGTCTGCAGCGTCGCCATCTTGCTTCGAGAGACGCGATGAGACTGAGTGGCCTCCTCCAGCTGAGACAAGAGTTGCTTCCCGCTTCGCAGCGACGACGCATTCACTTCAAACACCTGTTCAGTGCAGACACAAAAGCATGTTTTAAAAAAATAATAAATAATAACAATTGCATTTATATAGCTCATTTCCACGCTCTACAGCAAGCCAGCAAGCTCTATGCGCTTTACAACTATTATTACCCCAGCAAACCCTAGAACACTCAGTAACATTCTCCGCTTCCCGGGAAGCATACAGAGCAAGATGCAGATTTCACACGCTCAAACACTAAGAAACTGACAAGATCTTTCACTGTCTATTGCCGAGTACCCGAAAAAATCACGAGAACAGTTATCACACATGAGACCTGCTTATTGGAAATCTATAATGAGAGGAAAAATCAAAGAGTTGAAGAGTTTTGTTCTAGGCAGGAGAACCTCACAGTAGAGCAGCTTTTCAAGTTGCCCAACTAGGAAGCATTATTTTATTTGCTTAAAAAGTGTGCTCAAGTACATTATTTATTCTTAAAAATTGCTATCACTCTTTCACAACATATTTTCTGTTAAATGAACAGCAGAATATGAATGGTTGTTTCTAACAAAGAGTGCTGATACGTCAGTTTTGTTGTTGAAAGCCAGTCCAGTTTTCCTCCACCACACATTAGTAATAAACAGGACCAAGCCTTAAAACATGTGAAAGGTTTCTTTATTGTTTAGTAAGGTTTTACAGCGCTTGCAACTGCATAAGGTCATATGACCGCCAAGGGGTGGATGTCAACAGAGAAGTCCACACAGGGAATCAGACTTACTCTGCTCACCTCTCTAGGCTCAACAGCACAAAGTCTGCTTCGACTATCAAGGCACCATGGAAAAAGAAGTTCACAAGAGAGTGACAAACATACAAAAGATGTAGAGGAAAATGACAAAAGTAAGGATGAGAAAAGAAAAAGCAGCAGTACTCTCTATGTTGCCCCAGCACAGTATGAGCATGACATTGATAAATCAACCCATTTACAATTTTCTACTGTGCATAAGAACATGTTAACATCCCCCCTTTGAGAATGGCCTAAAGACACTTCAGTCAGTAGCATTGCCTGTGAGGGGGTGGGGGATTTCTTTACAGAGTGAGAGATCATTCAACAAATCAGCTAACCTTAAAGCCCATTTCTTGAGCAAGGGCGTACACAGAGGACGTTTTCCCCACCCCGTGAGGACCAGTGATGACGATGGTGTTACACAGAGACAGATCTTCTTCCTCCTCGTCGCTGTCTATGAAGTCGCTGTCATCAGACCAATCACTCTCTGTTACGATGCAAGTGCAAGGAGGAGAAAAATATCCATCAATGTTCCTTTCTGAACATAAAAATATGTAAAAAACACATCCCACACAGGAAAAGAGAGAAAAACAAGAGAATGAGTCACTGAAAACTCAAAAAAGTGAAGAAGGGGGGTATCCAGGTTACTATAGTAGCATCCATAAATAACCGAAACACCAGAAAGCATCATAAAGATGTTTCAGACCTCTTTTAAAGTATGTAAGTAAACAATACACATAAAAATGCGTTCTCAGACTCACACTAACAAAACCTTTTTCCAATCATTTTGATTTGAACAAAAAAGAAAAGGAACAAAATGTGAAGCTGGCTTTTGTTTTCTTGTTTCCATATGCTGCCAGCTACATGCTTGTCAATACAACATAGTCTACTGTCACAGAAAGACAATGACTCATGCTGAATCAGTCTCCATTCTTTACAGAAATACTAGCTTTTAAAAACATAATGATGAAGCCCAACCAAATCTCCAAAATCATAGTGAAGAGAGAAGAGAATTCAAACAAATAATAGTCTGACCTTTGGATTCACTTTTTTCTTTGGTTAGACTCCTCCCTTTTTTCTTCCCCTTTTTCTCCCGAGACGCTTCTTTCTCCATGAGCAGCTTCCACTCCACCAGCCACTCCTTCATGTGCTGAATCGCTTTGGCATTGCCGATCAGATGTTTGGAATTATTAGGGAAGTGCAGGTCAGACCACAGGCAATCTGAAAATGTACAAGGTATCAGAAAATTACCATGGAAGTTTTATATATCATAGCAGCAGAGATTACAGATATAGACTAACCTCAATACACGAACCCAAAAGTTCTGCAATCAATAGTCTACAGAAGTCTGACTGCAATACATGAAATATGACAGAACATTATATTTTCGGATTGAAAGATTTAGCATTACAATACAAAAATATCATAAGCTAAACTACGGAGAAAAAGCATGTAAAACCTGAACACTTCAGTGGGTCCACAGCAATCGGCTTCCCTCCTCACTTACTTTCCCACACCAGATGTATAGAAGCAAAGTCCCTTAAAAAAAAACATCATACAAGAAATTGTAGCAACAACCGTATATTCATATATGCAGAACCAATTCTAATCCCCTCTGTGCTTAGAGGAGGCCAAAGTAAAATGGATTTTCAGAGGATTTAAAAATTAAACAAATAAATATAAAATGCAGAACAAAAAAAAAGCAAAAAAATGCTGCTCATACTTTTATAGAGCTGTGACCTTGCGAGTTCTTCGGAAGTCTCCGCCTGAGGACCTTCGTCGTCCACCACAATCACAGAGTCCTCCAGCGTCTCAGCAGGACATTTCTTGCTCAGCTCAGCTCCTGAAATCCCCATAGAGCTTTGATTAATCACATTTTATAGACAGAAAGACAAAAAAAAATTAAGTCAGAAAAGAAAAAAGAGACAACATTACTGATCCCAAAAAGGAAACTTGTTTTTCAGTGGGATGCAAAACACTCAATGTAAAAAACACTTAAAGCACATTCAAACAGCAACACACTACCGCCTATCAGAGTGGTGCAGCCAACAGCTTTAGAGTTCAGGTCAGCATGTCAAAAAAACATTATATGCAACTTCCAAGGAACACAGTAAGCCTAACAGTGATAACCGCATTTTCCCCTTATCTCAACACATGTTCAAGAACAGGGCATTTCAATTATATCATTCATTAATTGTGCCATTTTTTAAATGAAAGCAGGGAGTTATTTAGCAGGTGACTTTGTTATCAATGACCAAAGAGCTAGTGGCAGGGTCCCCACCAAATCCTGGAAAATTTTTTCAAGACCCCCAAATTTTTTTCAAGACCCCAATTCGAGGGAAAAATCAGGCCGCTGCGCGTCAAGAATGATCCCCAAAAAAGCCAATCTATCAAAGATAAAAAGTCAAAATGTCTTTAAATGAATGCAAATGTATATTTTGTAGTATAGTCTTCAAACAATAGATTACTATAATACTGGGTGACTGCCAAACCAGCTTCTCAATTTTCCAAGGGAGGGGCCTCATCCATTTTCCAGGAACATGTTACCTAACAATGAAAGCGCGTGCTCCATTTATATCTAATATAATACATGTATATGTTTGTGAATACACACACACACACATGTAGGTACATTATATCCAGTTAACAACATGTCAGTGTGGCACTGGGATCTTGAGAGACTTTGGTATTTCAATCTGTTCTTACTTATTTATATTTTCCCATCATCATATTAGCCAACATAACAAACTATAGACCCTATATAAAAAAATGAATCCTGTTTTGAGCCTGAAAAAAGACCTAGAACTAGAAAATCGACTGTCAATAACCAGTCTGGGTGTCCTGATTCATATAATAAACGTGAAGACGAAAACCATTGCTGCAACACAAAGTAGAGTAATAACTAGAATGGCTCAAGTACACCAATTCAGTGTGAGAGATGTAAGAACTGGGGGGGGGGCGCAAGATGCAGTGACACTGAAAATCTGCCAATCTTGAACAGAAAGCTAATAAAATATAGATATAAATTACAATCACCCCATCCAATGAAACGAACACTTTAGTTCAATAACAAGGCATGACGGACCCTGATTCCACACAAGGCCTGCACCAACGCGCGCTTTGCAGAGAGCTTTAAAGTAGTAATCAAAATGCTAAAATTTTGCTTCCAAGTTCAGTTTTTGTCCTCTAGCGTTGCCTTCAGCTCCCCCCCCCCAAATCCCCTTCCACGAGTGTATCTTATAAAGGAGTCCTATACTTCACAGCGCTCAGACCGCCGGTACTCACAGGTTCATTGACCGGTCACGAGGGCGAACCTGTCAAGACGCTTGTATAACTTCTTTTTCTTTTCTTTTTTCCACAACCGACAGCAGAGGGCAATTTTTAATATTGATTTATTTTCAAGGCGACACAGCGTTCATAATTCATAACCTGCATGTTACAAATGTTGTATTATCTATCAGACTATTAACGGAAAATTTCTGGGCGGTAACGAAAGCAGATCTTGATTATTCCCGATCGAGCCTCGGTGTCACACATACACTTCCGTCACAGCGGTTCAATTACATTTCTTCTTTAGGATTCATCAACCATACAGTCTAGATAGCTACACATTACACAGGCCCTATACTTTCCCGACTTACCGACCCATCACAAAATTCCCGACTTTTTCCCGACCTCCCGACCCATCTCAAAATTCCCGACTTTTTCCCGATTTCCCGACCCTGTGGGGACCCTGTAGTGGGTTTTCTTCCTTCAGCCCAGCGCCATAAGTTAGTACCTGCAGGTGCGGAGGAGAGGAAGCATAAGGATTCAAAAAGAGTAGCTAGTGAATTCCTGCAGGGTGAAACAAAGGATATTATATTATCGTTGCGTTTAAGGACAAGTGGGCTAACCCAGATTTCGGGAGTTTCCAGAAATCTTGATCTACACCAAAAGTAGGGATTGCCCTACCTATAGGAGAAGTTTGGTTTCATAAGAGTGTATATTTGTTTGGATATAGAGAAAAACTCTCCTTGTCATTTAAAGAAACTGAACAAGGGGCAAACACGTTACCTTTGATTTTCTCAAAACAGCATTTTTCAGGATAGCCTCCTTGTGCTTAAAAGTGACCATACAGAAAGGTAGTACAGAACTACAAGTCGGGAAGTAGAACTACATCAACACCACTGCCTTTCTCACCCTGCATCAGGGTATAGGCCAAGAACAAACACTTTCCACCTTTCTCTATCTTGGGCTAGCCTCTTGATGTCATTCCATGTTTGTTTGTGTTTCTGTAACTTTCAGTTTTTACAGGGTCAAGTATTGGCCCTCCGCAAACTGGCACTTTTCGGGAGACCAGACCCATGCACCTTTAGTCACCTCTTGCGACACACAGTATAACGGCAGGTGTTATTCTTTGTTCCTCCATAGAGTAAAACTATAGACCCGGCCAACTGCAGGGGCGAAGCAGAACTACAGATCAGTAGAAAGTAGATGAAAATGGTGATAGAATAAAAACTACTCACCTGACATACCCCCAAGAGTCAGCTGTGACTGAAGATACTGATATGTTTCCTTGAACGGGAATTTCCCATCCGAATTTTGAAAGTCTGCAAGGACTACATTCACAAATTCCTTCGGGAGGATCGGGTGGGCAGAAAAGTTCTGAAATTAATGAAGGAACATGTAAAAAATAAAGTATACATTTTCCAAAAATAATTAGCTTCCCTTCCACTTTACACACAAAAAATGGCAATACAAAATCTTTTAAAGATAAATGATACTATTTCAGTAAGAGCTGACCACAAGCCTATTAAACATCAGATATTTTATCACCCCAAAGGCCCTGGACAAAATAGACTCGCAACTTTGAAACAAATTCGATTATAAAAGGCATCTTTTTTTGAGATAATACCCACCTACACCCAATATCCCCCCACGCCCCCAAAATATCAAACCCCTTCACTGAAATACATGGTTTGTCACGAAAATGCGAAATGTTTATCTTTTATGGCTTACCATGACCGTCAGGAAAGTTGGCAAAATTTGCCGTTTTTGATTACCTATAAGACTTAATATGTATATATCATGTTAATCATCTGGCTCTAATTTTTCTGTACAGAGAGATAGCCACAAGCCACTATGGATTCATATTCAGGCATAAAAAATGTGCACGACAGTACCACATTTGCTGGTATTACCTTACTGACAGGCTTGTAAGCAATCAACAAACACAGATCTAATCTTGCAGACGAAAGCACGCTCTCGCAAAACATAAACATCAAAATGACTTTTAAAAACAGCAACAATGCTGCCAAAGAATTAAGAAAATAACAAACAACAAACCTTAAAAGGTACTAAAGCTGCATCCTGATAATCCAGCTCTCGTGAGAATGCCATTCTGCTCCAGTTTTTGCTTTCAACATAATCCCCGGGAGAGACTTGTCCATCCGAACCACGTATCTTGACCTTCAGCTGAACCAGCGACTTGTGGACAGTTTGACCGTCAAGCTGCTGGGTGTGGTTGTGCTTGGGGAAAGGTGGATAATCACCCGACACGTTGCTCAAAGTATTGGAAGCTATGAGACGTTTTAACTCCTCAGGTACACCACTCATTAAAAATTCTCTTTTCAGCCGAGCCTTCTCGGGGTCCTCCACAGGAATTGGTGCTTCCTCCTCCGCCGCCTTCACTTTGGTAAAGATAGGAGCAAGCTTTCCTGGTACTATGAAAGATTTAAAAAACATAACAGAATCTTACTACATTTTGTAGGATGGAGATGAGGGGAGAAGAGTAAAGGGGCAGGGGCATGGGTGACATTACCTGATGAAGCTGAAGCTGAGATCAATTTCAGTATACTAAGTATTATAATTTAAGGCACTAGCAACACAATAAGGTCATATAAGTGCCCAAGATTAGAAGTGTTACAAGAGAGAAACACACAAAAAAAGGAGGGGAGATAAGGATGATACATTTTTGATAGGAAAGAAGAAGCAAACCAGACCAGAGCACACACCAACCACCCAGAAGCTGAGATCCAATTGTCCTAACACTACAGTTTACAGACTACCAGACTTAAAGACCTCAAGCACAGACCAATGGTGAAATATAACACAATACAAGGTAGACAGATGAGAGAAAGGAGTAACAAATAGGCCGCATCAGTTATTGACTGTAGCATTCAAGATTCAAGTTGTAATCACTTGCATGTAAATTGAGAGATTTTTTAGTTTTAGTACTAGAGGTTTTACGGCGCTTGCAACTGCATTATAAGGTCATATATATAATAATATGAGCGCCAAAAGATTAGAGATGTTACAAGAGAGTTACAAACATAAAAAGGAAGAAGGAAAGATAAGGAGGACGATAGATGTTTGATAGGAAAGAAGAAGCAAACCACACCAGAGCACCCGCCAACCACCCACAAATTGAGATGAAAAACAGCAATATCATCAAAGGAGAGAAATCAATGTATATTGTACAGCTCTGCTACTGCTAGAAGTATTCTTCTAATATTTGAGTGGCACGGATGCGGTGTTCGAGGTTTTCAAAGAAAAGATGAACATAATAAAAGTGACAGCCAGAGTGCCATAGTATAGTTTGTTTTTTTCTGTCTGCTTGTTTGTAAAATGTGCAAATAAGGAGGGGGTTTGGATATATAATATATTATTATACACGCCCTTGCTTTTTAGGGTTGCTCACTAAACACATCACTATAATATCTACTAAAGTCGGACTTTTGAACACATTCATTAATTTGTCATCAAGATATGTCAAACAATAATGATAATTTGCTTTGTTCTTACCTTTCTTCTCAGGTTCTCTAGGCAGGGGTGACTTTGTTTTCATTTCACTTTTGGGTGGCCTCTTTAATTCCTTGCACCTTTTTTCATTAATCTTCTTTTCATCCTCGTCATCATCAACATCCACCTCCATAACTTCCACTTCTTTAAAGGACTGTATTGGCCGCGTAGTACGTGAGCTCCTCCTTAAGGACGTCGTTGGTTGAGTTGGAGAATCCTCTGTATTTTGCGTTTCATGAACATTTGTGTCTCTGCTTCTAAGGTTCCGAGTTCCACTGTGAAGTAAAGATATAATTGACTAAAAATAAGCTTTGGCAAAAAATAAGGTTAGATTATTAAGAATTAGAAATTTTATAACAATCATACAATGGCTTGTTTACATTTGCAAGTGAACTTTTTTATAACAAGTCATATTTCCCACCTGCCCCCCCCACCTCCCCATCCCCTCAACTCCCCACACATTGACACGAGGATACTACTTCTACTTAGGCTTTCTAGGTAAAAGGAAATTTTTCCCTAGCCTTATCTGTCTAAAAAAAAGGGGGCAAAGCTTTATAATGTCAGTCAATAATCTTTACTTTGAACCAACATTGACTGCTTTCTTAAAAGAGCAATTACCAGTACACATATTTTTCTCAACACAGCAAAGCATACAATGGGAAGCAACCACGTTTTTTTTATATGCCATGGACAGAGTTTTAAGAACTCTCCTGCCTCTCATCATGCAATACTGAAACAACAGTAATTAAAAATGACTTTATTCAGTCCTTTCTTATTATTAAGTCCTTATTATTAATCAGAACAGACTTCCATAACGAACAACCACACCAACAAACAAAATAAAGACTATCAGAGAAGAAATAACCCTGACCCAAAGCCTAACTCTACCCCTACCCTTACCCCAACCCTTTATTCTACTCTTTTTTCATAGTAGTGGTCGCTCGTTACGTAAAATCCTCCCCTGTTAATAATCTACTTAAAAGAGGTGAGTCAGCAATTTAACTTTAAAATATAAAGAGCAGGGAGAAGGAAAGAGTTGGGGTTCATTTTATTTTATGCTTTTTTTATGCTTACCTGGGTCCTTTCTTTTTTCCCTTCTCCGTCTCAGTTGAAGTAAGTGCAGCATCAGATGTGCCTACGCCAACATCCATGGTTTCTTCCACAGTTTTTGGCGGAGATTGAACCGACACTTCTATCCTGTCTGACAATTTTTCATTAACTTTCGATTCATCTTCCTCCACATTTAGAACAGGCTTAACCACAGACAAACCAGACTTTCCAAAGCTCAGTTTTGATTGAGTGCGTGTTAGAGACGGATTTTTTGTGCTTGAAGCTGAAGGCACTGATGCATTTTCTTGCGTTGTGTCATTGACAGTGACAGGAGCTTCAACATCCACCACCATTCCTTGAGTTTCTTCTTTTGAAGTTCCTTTTTTGCCACTTTCATCAAATTTCACCTTCTTTATCTCACTACCTTCAGTTCTTGCAGTATTGTCACATTTTCGCTTATTTCCAACTTTCTGTGCACTCATATCATGTCCAATATCATCTTTATCATCTGTGACTATAATCTCCGAACTAAGAAGAATTATTTCATTGTCATCATGTTGAGAACCCTTGCTTTCATTCTTCTTCAGTGTCTTTTCACATTTCTTATTTATTGATGTCGCCAAGCTGGTATCCTGTTTTTGTTGTATCTTTGACAAGGCATCACGGTGAACATCAACAGTGACAGTTTGAGCAGATGATTTTACTTCTGATTTTGAATCAATCGTTTTCACAGAGCTTTTCTTGAAGAAAGAAGTTATAGTCCTACACTGCACCATACCCTTAACCGGCTCAGGTACTGAACTCTCTGGTTCATCTTTAATGTTTTCCGGAACCTCTTCGTTTTCAGTATTCACAGGCTCTCCCAAATTTGCTGGTTTGAACATTCCAAGAAAATCTTCATATGACAGTGTTTCTTTCTCATCACTTGCTTTAACATCACTCTCTTCTTCCTTAACCTTAAGCGTGGAACTCTCCGTAACAGCTTTTGAATTCTCAATAATGGGTTTTGATTTTCTACTAATATTAGTGTTGGCCCCAGTCTCTTCAAATTCAGCGACCTCTTTCCTCTTTTGTTGTTTCTTCTTTTGGCTGTTGGGAGCTTCAGAAGACAGGGAGAGTTTTGACTTGACCTTCTTAGATTTAGGTTGATCTTTCTTTAGTTTAGTGTTTTCACTTTCACTGCTACACTGCTTTTCAGTGTCTTGGGTTTTCTCCTGAGTATGCTCATTGTGGGCAGTTTCTGAATCACTTGGTGGCTTGGTCTGTGGTTGTAAACCACACTTTGGACTAAAAAGCCCGGCAAGTGTGCTCTGCTTCATGGCAACAGTCGTCATCGGTGTCACTCTAAAAGGAGGTTTAAATTTCAAAGACAAAATAAATGGAACACAGATATAAACAATCTTGTGATTGTGAAACAACTTCCCCCTCTTGTCCAGTTGCTGGCAGGCAGATGACAGATCTACTTCCTCATCAAGGCCATGGACCACAAGTCCAAGTTATGTTCTAGGTATTTATAGTGAACTAAGTGTCCCCATTATTCACTGCCACCATCATCACAACCGCTGGTAGTTGAGTCACGTAGATCTAGATCTAGAATCTAGATCTCTAGATCTTAGGTCTCACTCTTCTTAGTCTTGTCTTGTCTTAGTTCTTGGAGGCGAGTGTACTTACAATGACATGATGGTGAATACCGAATAGTAAGGGCCTGGAACAGCCGGTGATTTTTGCAAAGCTTTAAATGTACGTGACAATCAAAGAAAGCACAGACCTTTCAGAGTTAACGGCAGGCTGTACTTTTTTAATTGGGCCTAGACACTAGACGGTAAACGTTAGGCTACATATTGTTCCATTATCAACCATTTGGGATGCGCTTGCTTGCTTGGGCTTGGCGCGCTTAGTTTTCAAGAGTTATGTTTCCTTGGTGATTATAAAACATCAGCTCACCTGAATGGAAAGAAAGAAGACAGTCCCGACCACGAAACAAAACTAAAGTTCTTGACTTGAGTTTGTTTCTATTATTAATAGAATTCTGTGGTTTCTTCCCACGCCTCTTCCATCAATAAGTGAATGTAGGGCCTAAGGTTCTGACTATAGATTCTATAAACCCATGGTAAATAAAGAAAATGTTCAAAGAATCTCTCTCTCTCTCTCTCTCTCTCTCTCTCTCTCTCTCTCTCTCTCTCTCTCTCTCTCTCTCTCTCTCTCTCTCCCTCTCTCTCCCTCTCTCTCCTTCCCTCTCCCTCTCTCTCCCCCCTCCCTCTCCCTCCTTCTATCCTCCCTCTCCCTCATACCTCCCTCCCGACCTCACTCGCTCTCGCTCTCTCTCTCTCTCTCTCTCTCTCTCTCTCTCTCTCTCTCTCTCTCCCTCTCTCTCTCTCTCCCTCTCTCTCTCTCCCTCTCTCTCTCTCTCTCTCTCTCTCTCTCTCTCTCTCTCTCTCTCTCTCACACACACACACACACACACACACACACACACACACACACACACACACACACACACACACACTCATAACAGAAGCAAATCCATCAAAACAAACTTGTTTCAATAAAAGAAATATAAAGATTAATGTTGTGTGCTCTCAGACAGAGAACATTTTCAAACTAGTTACTAGTTTTGTGCACATGCATCCCGTACGAGAGAGAGATTGGGTTGTAGGCGGGGGTCCTCCTTACATGTTAGTTGGGGGGGGGGGGTTCAGAAAGGGACTGCATGAGTGTTATTTATGGCCTAATGTATCTCCTTTGTTTGTTTGTTTGAGTAAAAAGAAGCACATGGACACATTTTAACGGTTATGTGCCGGAAAAAAGTAAGACAGACAGAAAAAAGCAGAGGGGGAAAAAAGAAGTATAAGGACCGTCCTGTAGTGCCATCCAACCATCAAATATTCATTCTCGTCCATGCAGGTTCGTGCATAGACATAGTAGATATTTTGTTTATGGTAGCAGTGTATGGAAAAACTAAAGAACTAACAACAACTTTTAAAAAATGAAGTAGGCTTGTTATTCACATTTAATTTTTTTAAAGATCAAATTTGACACACTTTCTTAATTCTTCAGGGCTCAGTTCAAAGATGAATGTCTTTGTATCCCACCAAGAGACCTGATTAAGAAAAAATATTCCAGAATGGAAAAAAAAAGATGACACTGCTTAAAATTGAAATCCCAAAGTTCTATGAACCTCTCTTTGTCTTTGAACTCAGAGCAGTGCAGTTAGGTGAATTTGGGTTCAGTTCATAAAACATGTCAGCAGCATATATATTTCCTTGAATGTGAAGTGGCGTTGGTAGCCTACTGGTTAGGCTACCGGACTGGTTACTGTGAGGTAGCGGGTTTGGGGTTTCAGGCCTCAGCTCGGTCCGACGTTGTGTCCTTGGGGAAAGCACTTTACACAAAATTCCCATTTGGCTTGGTATTTTCAGAGATGGATGATAAACTCGGAGGTCCTGCTTTTTAAATAACCTAATGGTGTTGATAGAGGCGTTAAACCTAGCCCTTACACCATTTCACCATCCACCATGGATGTGAACAGTTCATAAGCTAGTGTAATTCTGTTGGCAAGAAAGTACCTCTGAACCTATAAAATACTTTTCATTTCTTTTCACTCTGAAAATAGACACTACAGTCGAACCTGCTCTACTGATGACCATCTGTATAAGACATTCACCTATACAAACAGCTACTGCTCATTTCCCCCTTGTTTTTTTTGGGTTTTTTTTAACAATATAATGACACTGTGTCCACCTGTCTAAGATGGCTATTTTTCTCCACAACGTTGGGTGGCAGCCTTAGACAATTCTGATTATACTTTCCCCCAACCATTGAGTGTAACTACTTTTACATTTTAGGAGTAATTATGTACATATTTTGTGTCCTGCCCCCCGGGACAGCCTGGGGGGGATCTAGAGTAAGCGCCAAACAAACTTAACACTAAGACTAATACGCACGTCATCTCCTATATCAGAACATCATCATTGCCAACATAAATAACCATCCTCACGCTCACCATCACAATTACCA